>NC_059386.1:34637691-34937691 GCF_019703515.2 Myxocyprinus asiaticus | reverse complement strand
CACATGCACACTCTTCAAAAACATATAAACGGCACTTAACATAAACACATAAAAGTCCTTTGATAGAACCTGTGGACAAAGTGTTGAAAAAATTATATAATATATATATGCGAATGTTCATTGGAACTACGGTTTCGGGAAACAGCAAATCATTAAACTTCATTGGTAACGATGGAACTTGCGACCATAGTTAGCTAACGATGCTTTTGGGAAACGCACCCCTGGCAGATTCAAAGCGATAACTCGTGACTTGGTGAGTCATTTGAATGGTTCATTCTGAAGAACCGGTTCATAAGAGTCATTTGGAATGATTCACTCAAAGAACCAGTTCATTAGAGTCATTTGTTCATGCGAGTTCATTTAGTAAAATATTAGTCTGACTGAGTCAGAATGTTAATTCATGAGTTGGTGAGTCATTTGGAATTATTCATTCAAAGAATCTGTTCATAAGAGTAATTTGTGCTTGAATCGGACTATGCTAGTCACGCGTTGCATGTTTGATTTTGATTGTAGCCAGTGAACAGTGTTGGTTTTGCCGTTCTTTCATGGTACATGCACTTTTTATGTCATTATATTCAATTTAAACTGCAAGTTTTCAACTCGGGTAAAATATTTATTTTGCTGTGGCGCTGGAGATTCAGTAAAGGCACAGCGCTGTTCCTGTGAGTGGAGTCGTCACATCCCTTTGTGGTTTGTCATGGCAACAGAGTTGAAAGTTTGGATATTTGAGGTACACCGGTACAGCGGTTTTACAGATTAATCAGCTTTTCGGAACTATCGGTTATCGGCAAAAATTTATGCCGATAGTTTCTGATGAATGGTGAATATGTAGGCTAAAAAAAGCTTCATTTGGTAAATACTTACATATAGGGCATTGTAACAGGCAAGTCTCTGTCATTTCAAAATAAGAGTCCTGTGTTATACACCATATCTTAATTTTTCTGGTTGAACAATAAACTGTTTTGGGGATTTTATTCTTTTCGGAGCCTCAATGAAGTGAACTAAGAAATTTTATATCATTCTTTAAATATTTTTTATTTTATTTTTTACTATCAGCCGATTAATCGGTTGTTGGCCTCTTGCACCACCTTAGTTATCGGTATCGGAAATATCCACTATCGGTTAACCTCTATTGGATATATTGTAACTTTACACAAACACAATCAGTAAGCAATTTATCACATTAGTATGTTCACAGGTGTAATGTTTAAAGGAATGTTTTGAAATCACTAAAATAATGTTAACACACATAGAGGCTGACTGATAGTGGATTTTGCCGATGCCGATAACTACGGTGGTGGGAAAGGCTGATAACCGATTAATCGGCCGATAGTTTTTAAAATCGATTGATAGAATGTAAAAAAATAATTATTCTTTCTTTACTTGGCAGGCAAAGACAAAGAGTCCAAAGTGAATAAAATCCCAGATGCCGTTTTTGTTCAACCAAAATCCCAATAATAACCAGAAAACAAATTAAGATTTAGTGCATAAAGTGGGACTTTAAAGTATAAACAAGCCCAAAACACACCTGGGACTCTTATTTTGAAATGATGAAAAAACTATCAGCAACTATCAACATAGATTTTTACCGATAACCGATAGTTCCAAAAAAGCAACTATCGGCACAGATTAATCAGTAAAACCAATATATCGATCTACCTCTTAAACACACATATTGTTTACATCTTGTGGCTATACTTTCGAAACGGTGAGTATTTTTTATTTTATTTTATTTTATTGATTTTCTCCCCTTTTCTCCCCAATTTGGAATGCCCACTTCCCAATGCGCTCTAAATCCTCATCTCAATCCGGGTGGCGGTGGACGAATCTCAGTTGCCTCCGCATCTGAGACCGTCAGTCCACGCATCTTATCACGTGGCTTGTTGAGCGCGTTACCGCAGAGACATAGCGTGTGTGGAGGCTTCACGCTGTTCTCCGCGGTATCCATGCACAACTCACCACGCGCCCCACCGAGAGCGACTTTATAGCGACCACGAGGAGGTTACCCCATGTGACTCTACCCTCCTTAGCAACCGGGCCAATTTGGTTGCTTAGGAGACCTTGCTGGAGTCACTCAGCACGCCCTGGATTCGAACTCGCGACTCCAGGGGTGCAGCGTCAATACTCACTGAGCTACCCAGGCCACCAAACAGTGAGTATTTTAACGTTTATGGATTGGCCCCATTAACTTCCATTGTAAGTGACTCACTGTAACAAAGATTTTGGCTTCTTTCAAATAAACGAGGGACGATATGTACAATGTTTGTGGTAATCAGCATTATGCCACAAATGCTGTCGATTGAGCTTAACTTGTATTGAACCCGGAATATTCCTTTAAAAACAAGGCGAGGGCACTCTACTGAACCAGAAACCTTGACATGAGGTTTCTTGAAATCCTTCACGTTTCCTCTTGATTTTTCCAGCCAGGCCTGTGACTGTCTGGAGCTTCAGCGGCGGTACCCTCACCTTCAGGTGCCCTTAAACCTCATCCACATTCAGCTGACCTGGACAGAGAGTTTCCCGCTCACACAGCCTCTGTCTCTGACAGGACCTTGTCTGTTTCACGTGGGCTCACAGCAACCTGAGACTGAAACTGCTGTCTGTGAGTCCACAGATTCTGCATTCGCCGTTAAGGTACGTGAGATGAACCCTCCTCAGCCCTGGCCTGACAGACAGATTGTGTTTTGACTTTCAGCATAAAGTCTGGTCCACATTGTATATTATTCTGGCCAAGATCCACCTACTTAGAAATCAGTGATACCACAATAATAGATAGGTATGAATAAGTGCCGTTTTCACAACTGTCACATCTGTTTATGGCATTTTTAATTAAATACTACATATTCTTAGGAGTGCCAACCTTTCTACATATTATGGATATTATTATTTCTGGACTGTGCATTTAAAGTGTTTTACTAATTAATTATAAATCAACCATCGGTTTTTCATTTCCACGTTTTCATGCTTATAACTGATTTAATTTGGTCAATAATTAAATCGGTCTAACATTCTCGCTCCTGAAAACATTGGCCGAGTGTAATGCTGTTATTGTTTTTTCTCTACAGGTTCTGTTACTCTCTATGTCATGCGTTGAACACTTTTATTCACAGTGTTGTAACATTTCAAAGGACGGTCAGACACTAAAGGAGGCTGTACATCCTACCACGCTACTCAAAGTAAGAATATTCTGCCCTAAATAGAGTGCAACAGTTGCCACCCTTTTTTTTTTTTTTTACTGAGGTCCGGAAGTAATTTTTCACATTTATGATCTAACATTAGCTTATGTTATGAAGCTAGCTTGCAAAAACTCACTTGGAGATTCTCCACTCACTATTGAGAATGCTTTCTGATTGATCAGTCTTGCTTCAAGATGTGGGATATGTAGTTCTTCACTGGAAATTATACTTGATTTTTTCAAAATTACGTTTTAGAAGGGGCCTGGGTAGCTCAGCGTGTATTGACACTGACTACCATACCTGGAGTCACGAGTTCGAATCCAGGGCATGCTGAGTGACTCCAGCCAGGTCTCCTAAGCAACCAAATTAGCCTGGTTGCTAGGGAGGGTAGAGTCACATGGGGTAACCTCCTCGTGGTCACTAGAATGTGGTTCTCGCTCTCGGTGGGGCATGTGGTGAGTTGTGCTTGGGTGCCGTGGAGAATAGCGTGAAGCCTTCACATGCGTTATGTCTCCGTGGTAACGCGCTCAATAAGCCATGTGATAAGATGCGCGGATTGACGGTCTCAGATGCGGAGGCAACTGAGATTTGTCCTCCACCACCCGGATTGAGGCGAGTCACTACGCCACCACGAGGACTTGGAGCACATTGGGAATTGGGTATTCCAAATTGGGGAGAAAAGGGGGAGAAATAAATAAACAAATAAAGTTTTAGAAAGATATACTTATGGCTTCAACAGAAGCACATACCATCATTTAACAACCTTGGCGCTTATGGTAGATCCCAAATGTTGCACTCTGTTCTTCTGCGCTCATCGCACATTTACTTGAAGCAACCAAACTGCTGTAATGCTTAAAACCAAGCAGTTTTCTTTAATACTCACTTTTTTGTGTGTGTGCTGTAGTTCATGTTGGTAGACAGTGGAGGTGAATTGCAGCTCCCAGGAGGTTCTTGGTCACTCAAATTGGACGGATCAAACCCACTGAAGGACAGCTCGACTCTAGTCAACACTGCAGTGCGCTGCATAAAGAATCAAACCGCTCTGGATCTGTCAGCCTGCACACAATGGTCTGTCTTTGTGTACCCAGATACTTCAGATGAATGATTCTTGATATGTGAATTTAATAAATAGGTATATTTCTAATATTTATTCATTAAACAAAGGGCTCATTTCCCTTTATATACCACACAATTGATATTTTGCCAGTATTTAAATAATAATCTATATTTTAAATTTATTTAATATTATTTATATAAAATTGTAATATTTAGTATATTCTAATATTTTATATTTATTAAATAATTATTTTAATCTAATATATAAGATTTATTTAATATTTATTAATTAAACTGAGGGATCATTTCCCTTTATTTACAATTGAATTTATGTTTTTCCATAGTTTTTATAATAGTTTTTATTTACGTAATATTATTTATTTATTTATTTAATAACTGATAGTTTTTAAAATAGTTTTTATTTATTTAATAACTGATAGTTTTTATAATAGTTTTTATTTACATAATATTATTTATTTACCTTTATTTTTATTTAATATATTTTAATATATATTAAATAATAGTTATCTAATATGTAATATTTATATAATATTTATTAATTAAACTGAGGGCTCATTTCCCTTTATTTACCAATGAATTTGTTTTTCCAATATTTATTTAATAACGAATAGTTTTTATTTACATAATATTATTTATTTAAAATTGTAATATTTAATATATTTTAATATTTATTAAATAATAGTTGCTATCTAATATGTAATATTTATATAATATTTATTAATTAAACTGAGGGTTCATTTCCCTTTATTGACCATTTAATAATTTATATTTTTTATTTATGTAATACTATTTATTTAATATTGTAATATTTAACATATTTTGATATTTCATATTTATTAAATAATAGTAGTAATTAATATAATATGTAATATTTATCTAATATTTATTCATTAAACAAACACTGATTTTCATTTATTTACCTGAATTGATATTATGCCAATATTTATGTAATAATTAAATGTTTTATTTACTTATTATTTAATATTGTAATATTTAATTTTAATATTTAATATTTATTAAACAATAATTTTAATCTATGTAATATTTATCTTATATTTATTAATTGAACAAAGGGTTCATTTCCATTTATTTACCATTTGAATTTATATTTTGCCGATATTTATTTAAAAATGTATATTTTTAGTAACTTATTAATTTTATATTGTAATATTTTATATATTTTTATTTTTTTTAAATAATAATATTAATCGTATATGCTATATTTATCTAATATTTATTCATTAAACAAAGGGCTCATTTACCTTTATTTACCATTGAATTAATATTTTGAGTATCAGGCTTTGATTCCATCAGCAGGAAAGAAAAGGTGTTTTAAAGGCAGAGAATGCTGTTATATTTTAATGAAAGATTATGAAAACAAGCATTTTTCGTGAGAATATTTTATGATGATAAATTCTAGTAAAGACATTTATTGCGAAATTAAGAGTCCGTTTTTTTTTAGTTGGGTTTGTGGCAGATGTTGGACTAGAATGAACTTTCGTTCCTTCATCTAAAGGCACAAGATGGCAGAGTTCAGATATCTGTCCGGAGAGAAAACGGAGACGGTCGTGGTCTTGTTGCCAGATGTTTGGAATCTAGTGCCGACAGAGGAAGAGTGGACGAAGTCACGACAACAACAACAACAGGTACTGATGGCAATTCTGCTTTGCAGTGATATCAGAGTTCATAAATATTAAGAGACATGTTTGAAATGGCATTAAATATGTCTTTCAGGATGATGAATCACTCCCAGAGTCCTTGTCTTTGGTTTTTCACCCTTACGCTGGACTGAATCTGTCTGTGGTGTCTCTGTCATCGTTACTGGAGCCCCAATCGCCCCAGACGAGGGACAGCTATGAGGTGTGTAATTATCCCATAAAGAGAAAACAAATACTGCACAAACAAATATGTCATATTTCAGAAGTTAAAATGTTGCAAATTGTTTCAAGTTGACTTGAAGGCAGCAAATATCATGCATATAATACACAATTTGGCTCAGATGTGATGTCATGTGTGCATTGTGTTTATTGTCGTGTGATTGTTTATATCAGGTATGTCTGATGGCGGAGATGTTCAGTGAGATGCTGCAGAGAGATTTCGGGTTTCAGCTGTATCAGTGTCTGTGCCGTCTGCCGCAGGGTCCCAGTGACCCTTTGACCTCTGACACCGAGGACAACAGCACAACACCGGTACACTGCACGCACATTTTTCTTCATTTTTCTAAAGTTTAAACTTGTAATGTTAGTAAAGGTCTCTTGCAGCAAAATGATCATTTTACACCCTCTTTCTGGCCCTTACACTTAAACAGGCTACTGTTTTTGCTACCGTCCTAAACTTCTCTCTATGTAGGACGATGAGCCCAAAAAATCAGACAAGAAGCAGCAGTCAAAAAAGAAAGTATCGACTGATGTTAAGAAGAGAAAACTGAAAGAGAAGGACGAGGAGAGAGACACAGATGAGATCCCAACTCAAAAACAGTCTGAGAAAGACAGTAAATCTCAAAGCGCAGGAGGAGACGGTCAGACCAGCAGCGTGTCAGACAATCAGCTGATCAAGAACAATGTAAGAAATGACTTGTTTTCGTTTGTGTTTGTATTTAAGCCTCGTCTAATGTTTCTCCTCAGTACATCACTATGTCTGTGTGGTTTAAGGAGCGTCCTCCGGGCTGGACTGCAGAACTTCCTCGTAAAGTGCTCCTGTCGTGGGTGTTCTTTGATCGGCAGCTCACAGGAAGTCTCAGAGAGCCAGATCTGCTCAACATCCTGTTGTCTCTCGGCCTGTATCTCAGTCCTGCTCAGGTGTGTTTTCCGTTTAAATGTTTCTCAAAATTCTGAAAAAACATTTTGGAATCATTATTCCCAGGATAAGGACACTTCAGCTTTGCTCCTAAACCTAGTGAGCTGCCTACCTAGAGAGCATTCTAAAGCCCAAAGTACGCAAAGGACACGTGACGCAAATCTTGTCATCAGCAGAGTGCTCGAGCACTGAACGCGTGCAACCTGATTTTTCTAACCCCGCGTCTTTGAACGGGCAGACTGCACATGTGCATGGAATTGTTTGCACGGATTAGTGGATCCACAAGCTGGCAATACTCACATTTGAGATGTTGCTGTCACAAAGAAGTAGTCATAATCGTCGGTAAATAACAAGAGACGAAGGTAAAAACAACAACAGTAGATGTTCATGTCACGAGCGTGTGTGTGATGAGGTCAGGAGATACCTGCATTTGTATAACTCGAGTCTGAAGAAATAAAGAATCTTTAGAAATTGTCAGGCGTCTCATAGCAGTCGTAGCCAAACGCCTGTATATGCGTGCACCGTTAAATGGAGTATACTTTGACAGGCTCGCGTTCGACTGTACGCAGACGCTGAGTGTTCGCTTCAAAATCGAAGTATATATTGGGCTCAAGGGGCCGTTCACACTTGCGTAAAAAAAAGGTAGATGCAGCCATCGCAGCGTTAAGAATGGAACAGAATGAAGGTTTTAACATATAAAAAATTAACAATCACAATCAATAATCTCCTTTAACCACCACCAACCATCCCCATCCCTGCTGGCTATTGTTAGATTAATAAAAAATTACAGTTGTGCTCAAAAGTTTGCATACCCTGACAGAAATTGTGAAATTTTGGCATTGATTTTGAAAATATGACTGATCATGCAAAAAATGTCTTCGTGTCTTTTGTTTAAGGATAGTGATCATATGAAGCCATTTATTATCACATAGTTGTTTGGCTCCTTTTTAAATAATAATGATAACAGAAATCACCCAAATGGCCCTGATCAAAAGTGTACATACCCTTGAATGTTTGGCCTTGTTACAGACACACAAGGTGACACACACAGGTTTAAATGGCAATTAAAGTTTAATTTCCCACACCTGTGGCTTTTTAAATTGCAATTAGTGTCTGTGTATAAATAGTCAATGAGTTTGTTAGCTCTCACGTGGATGCACTGAGCAGGCTAGATACTGAGCCATGGGGAGCAGAAAAGAACTGTCAAAAGACCTGCGTAACAAGGTAATGGAACTTTATAAAGATGTAAAAGGATACAAAAAGATATCCAAAACCTTGAAAATGCCAGTCAGTACTGTTCAATCACTTATTAAGAAGTGGAAAATTCAGGGATCTCTTAATATCAAGCCAAGGTCAGGTAGACCAAGAAAGATTTCAGCCACAACTGTCAGAAGAATTGTTCAGGATACAAAGAAAAACCCACAGGGAACCTCAGGAGAAATACAGGCTGCTCTGGAAAAAGACGGTGTGGTTGTTTCTGTGGACTGTAGGCCAATAAAAGGCTTATGTTCAGTAATATAGCAATAACAATATATTGCCTTCTAAAGCCTCTTTTTGTCTTATTAATGCTTTCCTCGTCTGCCACAAAAATGTAGTGCATTTTAATTATCTGAATTATTCTCATTTTTAATATATTATATTATTTTTTATAATTAAATATAACTGTTTATTTAATTATTTAATTATTATATATTTAGTTATTGTTATTTGAGGGCCTTTCTCAATATTTATAAATGTGATTAATTCAATTAATTAATCGGTATATCATGTAATTCATTTGATTAAAAATTGTTATCGATTGGCAACCTAATATATATATATATATATAAAAAGTAAACAAAATACAATTAGTGCACAAAGTTCTTTGAAGTTGGTATATGGATGATCTGGGTAGGAAAAGTTCCCAAAGTATTAAATAGAAATGTAAATAATCAATTAGTTAAATAACTGAGAAGATAAGAACAGGAAAGGTCAAAAATATATCTTTAAGTTTTAAAATATGCAAAGTATCCATTTCTAATTAGAAATGTACTATTTCACCCAATCTTTATTTATATTTGATATTTATGTATATTCAGATTGATTTTTAGGGGCATTTTTTAACCTTTATGAGGGCAAATGTTATCTAATCATGTAAACAAACTGTGTGTCATCCTTTGATGTCAAATATTTCAATTTAATCTATTTATTAGCAAACTTTCTCAATCTGAATAATTAGATCTTATATTTTATTCAATAATATGTACACCTAAGCTAAGAATAGAATATTAAGAAATATCAAAGGTTACAAATAAAAAACATTTTGAAATTTGGGGACATTTTTGTCACATCTTGCCCCCATTCATTTCTGTCCCTCATTAGATCTGTTTCTTGTCCTCTCGCTCTTTCTATCTCCTCCATTCTCTTTCATTTCTCTTCTCTCATCAGGCACAGGATCTAGTGAAAAAGACGACAGTCGGTGGTCTTTGTCTCTACAGAAATCTCTGCAGTCGCTATACAGACACAGATCAGACAGACAGCAGCGTCACTGTTGAGGGTGTGTGTACTGCAAATACTTACAGTCATCAAATACATGTATAAACACATTTGTCTGTAACATTATAAAAATGTCACTATGTGTTTCTCTCAGGAAATAAAGCACTGTTTTCCGGTCCGTCCTGCAAAGAGAGAAACTCCGCCCGACACTCTAGTGCCAGTAGTAACCCAGATCTAGTTAACTACAAAGGGAATGTCATTAACATACCAAACCTACTGGAGTCTCTGGACAGCTGCAAAGCAACACAGCGTGAACTAGAGAAGTGTATCGCCACACTACAGTCTAGACTTGGTAAGACAAAGCCAGATAAATATTGCAGTCTTCTTTCTTATAAGACATGTGATATGACTCAAATATTGTAATGTTTTACTAGGGGTGCACACTATATTGCTTGACCATATCTGCATCAGGTAGTATAATTTGTTTTTATATTATTGGCATCAGTTTGATTATGCCAATGTTCAGGGATTTAAAAAAAAAGGGTTTTTTGTCGAAAATTGTGTGGGATACAGGTATTATAATAGAAAGCCAAGAAAAAGTATTGCACACTGTCGTAGTTCGCAAATATTTATTAAATAGCAATCTTCAGGCAATTACATTTTTTTTATAGTAATAGTTAATTAGGTGTTAATAAATAATACTAAAGGTAGACCAATATATCAGTGCCGATAGTTGCTTTTTGGAAAATTTTGTTCACAGTTTTTCCGTTCATTCAGATATTTTATGTCACTTTAAAGCGTGTAAAATTCCAGATAAGAGTTTTATTGTGAATATAATTGGGTTTTTTTTAATTATTTTTTTTATAAATGGGTCAAAAGTATAGATTAATAATATAGGACATTATATCTGTTATTAGTAATAAATAAATAAACACCCCTCGAACACCTGGGTGGCTGTTGACAGGTGTGTGGAATACAGCCATAATAATAAAAAGACAAGAAAAAAATGTATTGCACACTGTCATAGTTTGCAAATATTTATTAACCCTTAAAGCTCGGATGGGACAAAATACTAATAAAAAATATTAATAACTACAGTCTTGACCAACACAAAATAGGTAGCATTTGAAAGCTTTGAAGCTCTAATTTCCAATGCATGTAGACATTATGACCAAAACTGAACAAGTGCTTTGAAATTTGCAGACAAGTGTTCATCAAATTCATCAAATAGTCATGTGTCATATGTCGTTGGAAAGCTCTCAAAGAGTAGAATACAACCAGCCTATTTGTTTTACTCACAGACAAAAATATAGTGAGTAATAGCTCACTATAGATGCCGTTTATAATAGCTCACTAAAGTATATGTCTTTGACAATTATGTTGGCGTTGCTTATATGCCATATTTTCACTTATAAGTTAACGAAAAATAAAAGGAACATAAAATATCACATTACTTACAGGAGGTGATTATCTTTCAAACATGCCCACACACAAGATAACCGGATGCATAGATCATTCGATAATCCACATGAAGCACAATGTTACATATGGCCACCAGGAGATGGCGCCAAATACATGACACAGACTCAATGATGACTCAAATGGCACAGAATGAAACTCATTCTGTGAAATCTCATTACTGAAATCATGTCTGTATGCTATGCAAACATTTAGTCATTGTTGTGTTTGCATGTGTACTTAGTTCTTATGTACAGTTATTATGTTTTATTTGTTTGGAGACGTTTTTGGACACTATGATAAATAATTTGTATAATGCTATAACTTTTGATATATATATATATATATATATATATATATATATATATATATATATATATATACACACATATACATACATACATACATATATACACATACACACACACACACACGCAAAGCTATAAAAAGCTTAATTAGGTAAATACTTAAATGTAGAACATGTAGATTCCTGAAATAATAAATTTATTCCGGGCTTGTTTATAGTTAAAAGTACTGTGGTATGCACTTAATTTTATGCCGATAGTTGCTTTTTGGAACTATCGGTTATCTGCAATAAATCTATGCAGATTGTTGCAGAAATAATCGCTGACACCTCGTGGGGATTTGCTGAATTTAAATTTTCATCATTGACAATATTCATCCATATTTGTATCTATGTAATATATATATACACTGATCAGCCACAACATTAAAACCACCTGACTAATATTGTGTAGGTCCCCCTCGTGCCGCCAAAACAGCACCAACTCACATCTCAGAACAGCATTCAGACACGCTATTCTTCTCACCACAATTGTACAGAGCGGTTATCTGAGTTACCGTAGACTTAATCAATTTGAACCAGTCTGGCCATTCTCTGTTGACCTCTCTCATCAACAAAGTGTTTCAGTCCACAGAACTGTCGCTCACTGGATGTTTTTTGTTTTTGGCACCATTCGGAGTAAATTCTAGAGACTGTTGTGTGTGAAAATCCCAGGACATCAGCAGTTACAGAAATACTCAAACCAGCCCGTCTGGCACCAACAATCATGCCATGGTCCAAATCAACTGAGATCACATTTTTTCCCCATTCTGATGGTTGTTGTGAACATTAACTGAAACTTCTGACCCGTATCTGCATGATTTTATACACTGCACTGCTGCCACACTATTGGCTGATTAGATAATCGCATGGATACTTCATATGCCACTGCCTGAACCTTGGATTTAGGATAGACCTCTCCGAAATGACCGGCCGGTTGAACTGTGATGCACCTCATTGATCTCTGCCTGCATCACCTTGGTCTAATGATGGACTACACTCTTATAATGGAATACATAGACTATAATTTAATTGCCAACAAAAGCTTTCATCAGCCAACTAACAAAGGACAATGCATCAATGTGAACTTCTGCAGTTAATCCAGGATGAACTTCAAAGACATTAGTCATTAATCTTACAGTTCATACAACGTTAGTTTATTAATCTTAAACCATGACTTGCACTGCACACACATAACTAATATTATCATTATATTCATGTTTAGTCAGAGGGGAACTGGCCCCCACAGTGAGCCTGGTTTCTCCCAAGGTTATTTTTCTCCATTAACCAACATCTTATGGAGTTTTGTGTTCCTTGACACAGTCGCCTTCGGCTTGCTCACTGGGGTTATAAATACAACTATTATTTAATTACTTATTTTTATAATCATATATAATCAAACTACACAATGATGACTCTTAAGACTTTATAGATGTTACACTTTCATTTTCTGTTAAAGAATGATTTTCTGTAAAGCTGCTTTGAAACGATGTGTGTTGTGAAAAGCGCTATGCAAATAAAAAATGACTTGACATGGATGATTGTTGGAACTGATTAAGTCTACGGTAACTCAGATAACCGCTCTGTACAATTGTGGTGAGAAGAATAGCGTGTCAGAATGCTGTTCTGAGATGCAGGCTGGAGCTGTTTTGGCCTCCATATATATATTGATTGCTTATAGTTTAAAGTCTTGCAGTATGCACCAATTATTTCTTGTTATTTTTGGGATTTTGGTTGCATAATAAACTGCATTTGGGATTTTGTTCATTTTAGACTCTTGTAGCCTCGATGTCTGTGCCCGTCATAGTAAGAAGAGACTAAGATGATTTTTAACATTCTATAAATCGATTTTTAAAAACTATTGGCTGATTAGTTGGTTATCACCTTTTTTCATCACCTTGATTATCGGTATCTGCAAAATCCACTAGCTAAACTATTAATAATAATAATGTTAATAGTAGAGGTATTAATAAAAGAGGTAGACCGATATATTGGTTTTACCGATTAATCGGTGCCGATAGTTGCATTTTGGAACAATTGTTTATCTGCAAAAATCTATGCCGATAGTTGCAGAAATAATCACTGACACCTCATGAGGATGACCATATTTGTCCATATTTGCTAATACTTATTTGTAAAAGTTAATTAGGTGTTTCTAACTTAATGCAATTTATCGATTATTAAATATAGTACACATTATTATATAAACAAACATTTTTGTAACCCAAATTATTATCTGTATGAGCCAAAATGTATTGGATCATCAATAATGTTTACTAACATGCCGTTCCATGCTCGCCTGTATAAATGGATTGGATTGATCATATTTAAGTTTGTTTGTTTTCTAATGTATGGCCCTTGCATTTTGTGTATCTGTGTGATTCAGAGGCAGCA
The DNA here is from genome assembly GCF_019703515.2 of Myxocyprinus asiaticus. Taxonomy (NCBI): domain Eukaryota; kingdom Metazoa; phylum Chordata; class Actinopteri; order Cypriniformes; family Catostomidae; genus Myxocyprinus; species Myxocyprinus asiaticus. The sequence goes on along the minus strand of NC_059386.1, from coordinate 34,923,972 downwards.
GAAGCGAAACAGGCCTCTGAACAACAGGAACAGAACCAACACAAAGAGTTGAAGAAGAAACTAGAGAAAGCCGAGACATTTAACAAAATCTATGAGAAGAGTTTGAGAGAGAACGCCAGTCAAATGACCTCCGTCATTGAGACAATGCAGAAAATGGTCGAACAGGTGTAGTTGTTTTTGTGTTTATTTAATTATATACATTCATTGTACTGATTTTTATTAATCTACAATGTTTTTGCTTTTTAGACAACAGTCCTCGCAAATACAAAGGAAGTAAAGGATGAGAAGGTGTAGAAGTCCGGAAACTGGTTGCATGCTGATGCAATAGTGTTTGGACCAATGACCTGAACATTAGCGTGTCTCTACTTCCTTGTTTATTTGCTTTTAAAAAAAAAAAGTCAGGTTCTCATTTAAAGAGGAAGTGTGTTTTCTTGCACAGAGATAGAAAGAAATAGATCCTTCAGTTTCATTATGACATTCATGAAAATTTGGTTTTATTTGAAAAACAAAATGCTTTGATAGTTTATTTTAAACTGTATATGCATTGATCCCAGCTGTATTATTTGATCCCTGATTATTTGGTTTGTTTGGGAGGCGAACTTTATTTATTTAGTTGTTTTTCATTTCAATAAATTGTATGTTTCTAGTTTTGTTTGGTAAAATGGCAGCTAAGTATGATCCATGCATAAACCTGACAATCTCTGTAATCCCATACAGTGGTTATATGACTTCTTCTGTTCTGTATCCAAATGAAATTTGACTCTGAATTTAAAACAAACCGTAAGTTAGAAAGACATGTCTGCTTAATGCTGGTTTGGTTTTGACAAGAAAGGCCATCCTGCTTATTGATTTGTTCTTCTAAAAGCTTAAACTCTTAAAACAATGTGTTAGGATGAAACAGTTGATGTCTGCTCCAATTACGTTTTATTATAGATTTGTTATTATGTAATAAAGCATGAACTTACTGTTAGAAACCATCAAAATACATACATACTTTTCAGTGTTTGTATGAGTATAGTCTGGTATTTAGTCTAGACTAAACAGTCGAGTTCAGTTATTCAGAAAATATTGCCTAAATTTAATACCCCATGCAGTTCAAATAGTTTCCTGCTGACTCCATCCAACAAGCCCATTTTAATGATCTACAGCGAATTGAGAGAATTAATAAAATAACGTTTAAACCAAAGGTTAAATCTAAAACAATTCAAACAAAGGTATAATGGTTTGCAAACAAAGATGTCGTCTTATTTGGATATAATTGGCAAAACTGTAAACTTTGTTGTTATATTTTCCTCAGGGACCGTTTAGATACTGTTGTTGAACAATTGCATAAAATGTTTAACTGTCTTCCAGGATCAAACAGATTATTTATTGAAATGCCCTAACATGCTCATGAGTAAAGTTGATCAAATAGACTTTAAAATAATAATAATAATAATAATGTTTTCTTTTTTCTCCCTTTTTTGATTCACTACATTTTGTTGGCAATGTATACATGCCCAATAAAGACCTCATGTTTAAAAATGTATTTGCCTGGATTAAATGTTTTTTTTTTAATTATTATTATTATTATTATTATTATTATTATTATTATTATTATTTTTTTTTTTTTTTTTTTTTTGATAACCACAGTACCAATTTGAAAAAAAGTACAAAAGTACCTCTCACCCCTTCATTATATTATTATGGAGTTTTCTGTATCAGGTAATAATTTATATACCTTATCACAGTCTTTATTATGGTTGTTTCTATCTGCAAACTGTCTTGAGTGTTCTTCTATTTTGGTAACCAACGAGTCTACGTGTAGCGTAACGTTAATTTATTAAACCTACTATGAGGAAGGATGTCCTCATGAATATAAATTAGGTCAGGCGATCATTGCCACAACTCTTCTACACAGTTGAGCCTACATGCTTAGCATAAAATATCATAGATGGTGTTTATTTTGAATGGATGTCTATGGAGGAGATGCTGAATAAACTGCTTTTGTGAGGAAACAGCTCATCACTTAATGAATTGACTGCCTGTCCGCCAATCTTTAACATGTTTTACACTAAACACTCCATTTGGAGTAAACTATATGTGGAGTTTACTACAATAAAATTGCTGTTTTATAAGAGAAGGCATGGACAATTTTCCGACATGTAGGTGTCAGTTTACGGCTCTCTCCATTCATATGTATAGTATCCACAAACGGTGACTTACTGTCGTAACTCACTAGTTGACCTTTACGCTCTCTATGGTAAAAGCGTGGAGGTCTAACGCCCACTTTCAGCCAATCCAATAGACCTACCGTGAGAGCGTCAAGTTACGTAATTAATATTCATGATCCAAACCTTCGTCATAGAAGTCGCAGTTTAATTGCAGTACATACGGTATATACGCAAAGTTAACGTCTCGCATACACAATGCAATGTGTTCGAAACTTTGTTTATTCCTAGCATGTAAAAATGCAGCCCACGTGCAAAACTATAGCTATTACACACCAGGATATATGATATTTCGATTGGCAGCTGCGTAGTTTCACTTTCATTTAACCCATCCGGAAATCACGCACAGGTTCGTTCGTTCGAAACTTTCAAATATATTTTCTCCAGCAGAACTCAATTGCAAAGTTAAACGTATTGTATCATTTTTGTGTTTGTTTTTTTACTTTGTGACGTGCAAAGTCTATGAACAGTGCCCATGTGTGCCTTTAATAACCCATTTAAACGTCATTTGAATGATCAGTTCTAGCATCAAGATGCACTTCACCAAGTCTTGGTATTTAAGCTGCCTCAGATTTGCCATTTTATTCTGTGTCATTGTTGTTGGCAACCATGGAGCATCTGTCAACATGGACACAAATGTGCTGCCTTTCCCCTGGGACAAGATGAGGTTGCCTGAAACTGTAAAACCTCAACACTATGACCTACTCATACACCCTAACCTGACCTCTTTGACCTTCACTGGAGTAGTTCAGATCCTCCTGGAGGTAGAAGAGGACACCAGAGACATCATCCTCCACAGTAAGAACCTCCAGATCTCCAGAGCTTTGCTCTTGGGTCCTGTACATCCTCAAGAACTTGAAGTCATTTGGTATGAACCCTATGAACAGATAGCTCTCTTCTTTGATGGCTTCACATTTGAGAAAGGAAGCCATGTAGTGCAATTGGAGTTCTCGGCCAACTTGTCTGACAGTTTTCATGGGTTTTATAAAAGCACATACACCACACGCAGTGGAGAGGTCAGGTAAGACAACCTCTACATTGGTGCTTCATTGCATAGTATCACTAACAATAATCATACTCCTTACTTTGAAGGTCTAAAACCCTCACATTTATTGTTTTATACCTACAGGACACTGGCATCCACTCAGTTTGAAGCGACACATGCTCGGGCTGCCTTCCCTTGCTTTGATGAACCAGCATTCAAAGCCAACTTCACCATACACATAAAAAGAGAGTCAAGGCACATTTCCATATCCAACATGCCCAAGGTACACATAATTAAATCCTCTGGTTTCTCAATTATAACAGCTGATGTTAAAATGTTTACATTGTCCACTATGTTTTTCAGCTGAGAACTGTTGAACTTGGTAACGGTCTACTGGAGGATCATTTTGACACAACTGTGAAGATGAGCACCTACCTGGTGGCCTTCATCATCTGCGACTTCCATTCCATCAGTAAGAAGAGCCAACATGGAGTCGAGGCAAGTTTTCCATTAGCACTTTAATTATAGTTTCATTAAGCCCAAGGCTTAATAAAATTGCCCAGTCAATTTACTCAATAATGACTTGAATCTTGATGTAGATATCAGTGTACACGGTTCCTGAGAAGATCAATCAGGCGGAATATGCCCTCAACACGGCCGTCACACTACTGGACTTCTACAATGACTATTTTGAGATCCCATATCCACTTCCCAAACACGGTGAGTGTGAGGGTTTGAAAGTCAGTATCATAAGTACTGGTCAAACTTATTGATAGACCGATTATATATCTGCCAGAACTGATTAATCTCTGATATTTGGCCATTTTCAGTTCGTCACGGCTCTGGTGAGTTTGTCGGTTTGTTCTGTGTGTTTTGTTATTTTCTCTCCCTCATGTCTCGCAGGCGCTGCCAGCATGCATGATTAGCTTTTCCATGGGAACATTGATTGTTCCCAGGGGAATACTGATCATGCCACTTATTAGCGTGCTAGCAGCACCTGTTTCTCCAATGATTCACTCCCTACTTAAGCCCTTCGTGTTCTCAGTATCTTTGCTAGATTATTGTTTGATGTATTGTTTGACTTACCTCTCTCTCTCTGCCTAGTTGGTCCTGTCTCGTGTATTTGTTTGGTTGCCCGTCTCTGCCCGCGTGTTGGGAGTGTGGTTGCCTTCCAGTTTGCTGTACACTTGTTCTCTGCACTCACGAGTCTTCAATGGAGGACTCCTCGTCTCTACCCGAGTGTCGGGAGAGTGACTGTCTTCCAGTCTGCTGGGCGTTGTTCTCTGCACCTCACTATGCTTCAATGGAGGATTCCTACGAATCTGCTCCTGAGTTCCACAACGCACACACTCGTCTACGAACGCACTATTCATGGATTTGCCTATTGCGTGGCCACGGCACGCACGCATCCTCAAACTCCTCCCCACAACTGCAGCCGGTGCTGGGATACTCAGTCTTCGCCAGCACTGTGGAAGTTATTATTTATTGTTAATAAATCCTTTGAACTGTTCCTCTACTCTTGGGTCTCTTTGTCTCGCTCTTTTGAAAGAACAATCTAGCCCCGATTGACCCAGCGGAGAAATCTACTCTTCGCTCCGACCTCTCTCAGCAGGGAGCTTTACTGGGATGTCAGCAGGATCAAATCTCTGCATCTAACCGGGCTCTGGAGATGATGGTTTTGCAGCTCGCTGTGCTCACATCTGTCGTTCAACAACTCCGCCTACCTCCTGATGCTGGTCCCACTCAGGAAGCACCCTCACCAGCTCCGGCGGTTCCTCATGTTTCTGGGCGCTCAGAGGCTCGTATCCCTCCTCAAACCCCATTTTCTGGTGATCTTGTATCATATTACTTTCACAATGTTCCCTGTTCTTCACGTTACAGCCCTCTGCTTTCCAGTTGGAGACAATGAAGTTGGCTTGTGTGATCACACTCCTCACCGGAAGAGGCGGTGAATGGGGGACCGCTATGTGGGAGAACAGATATCCCTGTTGCGCCTCTTTACACGCTTTCTCCACGGAGCTCCACTAAGTTTTTGATTGCTCGGCTCAAGGTTGGGAGGTGGCGAGGGTCTTATCTGGACTGTCTCAAGGAGATCTACGAGTCTCAGATTACGAGTTTCGCACCCTGGCTGCTTCTTGTGAGTGGAATGACCATGCCATGTGGGACCGGTTTCTGCATGGGCTTTCCGACGACATCCAGGACAAAATCTATCCTTTGGATCTGCCTCCACGCTTTGACAATATGGTGGATCTGGCTATTCGAGTCGATCAACGCCTGGCCCTACGGCGTTGATGCTACTCTCCACCTACTTGGGTGGCTGGCCATCCTACCCGGTCCGCTACTTCGGCCAGGTCACCAGAGTCACGGCCGACACAGAGCCCATGCAAGTTGGGAGAACTCAGATTTCACATAAGGAGAAGCAGCGATGCCTTGTTAATAGTCTATACTTTCATTGTGCCCGTTCTGGTCATTTCTCTGCTTCCTGTCCGGTAAAAGACACCGCTCGTCAGTAGGAAGGGGGTTACTGGCGAGTGCAACACCTTTGGACAAAGCCCCCAGTCTTCGTACACTTCTCCCGGCCCGGCTGCAGTATGGATCTACCTGTCACACAGTCTCAGCCCTGGTGGATTCTGGAGCCGAAGGGAATATTATGGACATCGACTTGGCTTCCAAATGGCAGCTTCATACGGTCCAGTTGGATGAACCTATCACCGCCCCCACCCTCAGTGGCACGCCCCTGTCCGACATCCCCCAGTCCACCAAGCCAGTCACCTTAATCTCTGGAAATCATATGGAGCAGTTGTCATTTTACCTGATCCAGTCTCCATTGGCACCGGTAGTGTTGGGGCATCCTTGGTTGGTAATGTACAACCAACATTGTTCAACCAACACTGTTCTTGCTTGGAGTCCTTACTGTTTGTCTTAATTCTGCTGTCTCCCCTGTCCAGTCTTGTGTTTCTTTGCAGGATGAACCAGCAGATTTATCCGGAGTACCGTTCACATACCATGACTTAAGGGTGGTGTCCTGCACCGCGACCCTTCCTCCTTATCGCCCATACGACTGTGCGTTTGAATTGCTTTCTGGCACCTCGCCTCCTCGGAGACGGCTGTATTCGCTCTCAGCTCACGAGAAGGAGGCCATGAACAGTGTGCATATCAGAGGTTGTCCGATAGTGGATTTTGCAGATCGCGATGACTAATCCCATATCGGTCGACCACTAGTAAAAATGGTAAAACTTCAGTGTGCATATTAGAGGTTGACCAATAGTGGATTTTGCAGATACCGATGACTAATCCCATATCGGTCGACCACTAGTCAAAATGGTAAAACTTCAGTGTGCATATTAGAGGTTGACCGATAGTTGATTTTGCCTATACCGATAACTAAGCTGGTGGGAAAGGCAATAAGCAATTTATTGGCTGATAGTCTCTAAAAATCGATTTATAGAACATGAAAAAAAATAAATGTTAGTTTTTCCTTACTATGACAGGCACATAGAGGCTACAAGTTCAAAATGAAAAAAAATCCCAGATGCAGTTTACTGTTCAACCAATATCTCAATAAATACCCAGAAAAAATTAAGATCTGGTAAATAACGCGGGGCTTTTAACTATTATCAAGCCCGAAATACACCGGAGACTCTTATTTAAAAATGATGGAGACTTGGTCTAGTTACAATGCTTTATTTACAGTTAATTGCTCAAGTTAAAGTTACAATTAAGTATTAACCAAATTAAGCTTTTTATAGCCTATATATTCACCAGATGAAGAGTTTTTAATATATAGATATTTCACCAGATGAGGTTTAGTGAGGAATACGGTGTTTTATTTTTGATATGAAGTTGAAGACACACACAATATTACAAAATATCTGCTTTCAATCTGCAGTGCAGTCAGAAGTTGTAATCAGAATATTCATCCTCCTCAATTTTTGGATATAAATACCCTTTTTCCTTGCAGATCTTGCAGCAATCCCAGATTTCCAGTCAGGTGCCATGGAGAACTGGGGTCTGTCGACGTACAGAGAGTCTGGTTTGCTCTTTGACCCCAAGAAATCCTCTTCATCTGACAAACAGGGCATCACCAAAGTCATTGCCCACGAACTCGCCCACCAGGTTGAGATCTCAATTACTGATTCAATATAAGAATGGGATAATGTACAGTCAGCAGGTGTTTATTATCGCAAAATAAAACATGATGTGTCACCCTGAAAGTTTGTGAAAATGACTGGGACTGTACATTATCCCACTTATTACACTGCTAATTACCACAAAAAAAAAAAAGAAATATTGATTATATTTGAAATTATTTGATTATGTGCCAACAGACCATGTAATACGAGAGACATGAAACAAGCACATCTATTTAGGAAATCCGCCTTACTGTGCTGTGAAAAATTATTTGCCTGATTTCTTCTGTTTTTGTGTATATCTCATACTAAATTGTTTCAAAAATTAACAAAAGCAGTCTGAGTTAACACAAAATATAGTTTTTAAACCATAATGTTATTTAATGAAGCAAAAAGGTTATCCAATACCAACTGGGCCGGCCTGTGTGAAGTTACTAAATCCACAAATCTATGAAACTGCATTCATAATGGGGTTCAGCTGGACTAGACACACCCAAGCCTGATTACTGCCAGCCCAGTTCAGTCAAATCAACACCTAAATAGAACTTTTACAGCAGAATGAAGTTGGCTAAAAGGTCTCACCCAGTGACACACTATGCCAAGGTCGAAAGAAATTTCAGAAATGATGAGGAAAAAGGTGATTGAAGTACATCAGTCTGGGAAGGGTTACAAAACTATTTCAAAGGCTCTGGGACTCCAAAGAACCACAGTGAGAGCCATTATCTCCAAATGGAGAAAACTTGGCACAGTAGTGAACCTTCCCAGAAGTGGCCGACCTTCCAAAATTCCTCCAAGAGCACAGTGACGACTCATCCAGGAAGTCACAAAAAAGCCAAGGACAAAATCCAAGGATCTGCAGGCCTCTCTCACATCAATAAAGGTCACCGTTCATAACTCCACTATCAGAAAGACACTGGACAAAAATGCCATCCATGGAAGAGTGGCGAGGTGAAAACCACTGCTAACCCAGAAGAACATTAAGGCTCGTCTGATATTTGCCAAAACACACTTGATGATCTTCAAACCTTTTGGGAGAATGTTCTGTGGACTGATGAGTCGAAAGTGGAACTGTTTGGAAGACAGGGGTCCTGTTACATCTGGCGTAAATCAAACGCAGAATTCCACCACAGTGTTGTGAAAGACTGATCTCAATCTCCAGTTATCAGAAGCATTTGGTTGCAGTTGTTGCTGCTAAAGGTGGCACAACCAGCTATTAAGTTTAAGGGGGCAGTTCGGTTTTCACATAGGTGTTGGATAACTTTTTTGCTTCAATTAAAAAATATATATATTTGAAAACTGTATTTTGTGTTTACTCAAGTAGCCTTTGTTTTATGTTACATCTCGTTTAAAGATCTAAAAAATTTAGTATGAAAAATACACAAAAATAGAAGAAATCAGGAAGGGGGCAAATAATTTTTCACAGCACTGTACAGTTGCTAACATCATGATTCAAAAATACTGTATTTGACAACAGAGTGCTGTGATTGACCAATCAGAATCAAGTACTCCAGAGAGCCATGTAATAAAGGCACAGATTCAACATGATGGTTAACATTGTTGTTGTTGTTGTTGTTTATTAATCTTTTGTGCAGTGGTTTGGAAACCTGGTAACCATGCATTGGTGGAATGACCTGTGGTTAAATGAGGGATTTGCCAAGTTCATGGAATTTGTGTCTGTCAACATCACCCACCCTGAACTGCAAGTGGTGAGACCACCGATATTTACAAATTACTTTAAAGGGATAGTTCACCCAAAAATAAAAATGCTGTCATCATTTACTCACCCTCATGTTGTTCCAAACTCAAATGACTTTCTTCTGCATAAAGGGATTTTCATTTTTGGGTGAACTCTTCCTTTAATACAGCAGTTGAGATTGTGATATGGTATTGTAGATTATACAGGGGTTTTCAAACTGGGGTCCGGTGACCCCCACTGGGCCGCAGGGGGGTGCTAGAGGGTCTGCGAAAAATTTCAGAGAAAAAAGTGCAAAAAAATGTATTTAAAAAGTTAAACATTATTGTTTCATTCTGCTTTCTAAAAACTGGTCGAAAATCATATTTTATACTATTGACAGCCATAGATTTTTACAGTAATAAATGAAAACAAATCTACATATTGTTTTGTTCAAAAAAGTGTTTATCTCATTTTCTTGCAATGCACATGCTTTAAGAATATATTTTACTTGGTATAAAGTGCTGTACAAATACATTTGAATTGAAAATTTATATATTTATATTTCTAACATTTTATATATACAGTGCATCCAGAAAGTATTCACAGCGCTTCACTTTTTCCACATTTTGTTATGTTACAGCCTTATTCCAAAATGGATTAAATTCATTATTTTCCTCAAAATTCTACAAACAATACCCCATAATGACAACGTGAAAGAAGTTTGTTTGAAATCTTTTAACATTTATTAAAAATAAAAACCGAAAAAAATCACATGTACATAAGTATTCACAGCCTTTGCCATGACACTCAAAATTGAGCTCAGGTGCATCCTGTTACCACTGATCATCCTTGAGATGTTTCTACAACTTGATTGGAGTCCACCTGTGGTAAATTCAGTTGATTGGACATGATTTGGAAAGGCACACACCTGTCTATATAAGGTCCCACAGTTAACAGTGCATGTCAGAGCACAAACCAAGCCATGAAGTCCAAGGAATTGTCTGTAGACCTCCAAGACAGGATTGTGTTGAGGCACAGATCTGGGGAAGGGTACAGAAAAATTTCTGCAGCATTGAAGGTCCCAATGAGCACAGTGGCCTCCATCATCCGTAAATGGAAGAAGTTTGGAACCACCAGGACTCTTCCTAGAGCTGGCCGCCCGGCCAAACTGAGCGATCGGGGGAGAAGGACCTTAGTCAGGGAGGTGACCAGGAACCCGATGGTCACTCTGACAGAGCTACAGCGTTTCTCTGTGGAGAGAGGAGAACCTTCCAGAAGAACAACCATCTCTGCAGCACTCCACCGATCAGGCCTATATGGTAGAGTGGCCAGACGGAAGCCACTCCTCAGTAAAAGGCACATGACAGCCCGCCTGGAGTTTGCCAAAAGGCACCTGAAGGACTCTCAGACCATGAGAAACAAAGATTGAACTCTTTGGCCTGAATGGCAAGCATCATATCTGGAGGAAACCAGGCACCGCTCATCACCTGGCCAATACCATCCCTACAGTGAAGCATGGAGGTGGCAGCATCATGCTGTGGAGATGTTTTTCAGCGGCAGGAACTGGGAGACTAGTCAGGATCGAGGGAAAGATGAATGCAGCATTGTACAGAGACATCCTTGATGAAAACCTGCTCCAGAGCACTCTGGACCTCAGACTGGGGCAAAGGTTCATCTTCCAACAGGACAACGACCCTAAGCACACAGCCAAGATAACAAAGGAGTGGCTCCGGCACAACTCTGTGAATGTCCTTGAGTGGCCCAGCCAGAGCCCAGACTTGAACCCGATTGAACATCTCTGGAGAGATCTGAAAATGGCTGTGCACCGACGCTCCCCATCCAACCTGATGGAGCTTGAGAGGTCCTGCAAAGAAGAATGGGAGAAACTGCCCAAAAATAGGTGTGCCAAGCTTGTAGCATCATACTCAAAAAGACTTGAGGCTGTAATTGGTGCCAAAGGTGCTTCAACAAAGTATTGAGCAAAGGCTGTGAATACTTGTATACATGTGATTTTTTTTTCTTCGTTTTTTTTTTTTTTTAATACATTTGCACAGATTTCAAAAACTTCTTTCACATTGTCATTATGGGGTATTGTTTGTAGAATTTTGTGGAAAATAATGAATTTAATCCATTTTGGAATAAGGCTGTAACATAACAAAATGTGGAAAAAGTGAAGCGCTGTGAATACTTTCCGGATGCACTGTATGTATATGAATTTTATATGTTAATATTAATATTATATTTCTAATAATATCGTGTGGTTAAAAAAAAAACACTGTCATCTTTTGTCTTAAGTGCAGTAACAATTGAAAAGCCAATTATTCAATTTTACAACGTTATCTTTATAATATCACATTTACTGTTTTTATAACACATTATAAATGTAACTTTATACATTAAAATAAATAGCTGGGGGACCTCACAAGGGGATCATCGAAAAGTTTGAAAACCCTTGCTGTAGGCGAGAATGGCTGATATATAATGTGTCATTGGCATGTTTGAAATGGAATAATGGTGCACAAATGTGTCTGTTTCAGGATGATTATTTCCTGGAAAAGTGTTTCACAGCCATGTCAGTGGACTCTTTAAGCTCCTCGCACCCCATTTCCACACCGGTGGAGAATCCTGCAGAAATCAGTGAGATGTTTGATGATGTTTCCTACCAGAAGGTACACCAGCAATGTGGTTCCCTGTAGAAGTCTTGTAGTTGACGTCTTCCTGAATTATTTGGTCCACAGTATGGACCCTTTTCACATTTCTTAGGTTAGAACGCGGAAGTAAACAATAGCATGGTAAACTTCTGTAGTGGTGAATGAGAGACCACAGCAAATATTATTTTTGCATTCCCATTTGCTCCAACAGCAAAAGGAAAAATCTACTTCCATCCATTACATTTCCATGACTTTCCAAAAGAAAACAAATAATAGAGAAAAGTTTGGTTCGACTCTTTCTGTGTGTCTAAAGACGAGATTTGTCATTGAATGATGCCTCTTTTAATACTATTTTTGTTCTCTACAGTTGTTGATCAAAAATAAACAAAAAAAACATTTAATTCTCGTCACACATAGCAGGCATGAGATAAAGCCGTTCGAGTCCTTTCTCATTAACATGCACTCATTTACAGATGCTCTTTACAGAAATGCTGGTTTTCTTAAAGAGACAGTACCGGGTTTTAATGTAAATACTTGTAAATAGTACAAATTATGCAATTAAACAATAAACATGTAATAAATGCATTATAATCATATTTATATATCATATTCATTGATTGATTACATATAATTGTTTATATAATACAGTTAGTAAAATTAAAATTTTCATGCTGTACCTAGTTAGAAGGTCCCTTCTAAAATGAACATTAAAACTGAAATGTGTCCATATAAATCAATATCGAAATGAAACAGATTGGGAAATCTTATCAGTACCCAGCCCTAATAAATAATCAAAAAATATATGACAATATAAAAAAGTTTACTAGATTTATGTTAAATAAGGCGGAAGTGCTTCATCACAGTATTTGAAAAGGGTCCATTGTGACTTTGTTTGAAAATAACTAATTGATCATCTCTTAAGGGAGCTTGTATTTTAAACATGCTGAGGGATTTCCTGACCCCAGAGGCTTTCAAGTATGGTATTATACTCTACCTGAAGAGACACAGCTACCAGAACACTGTGAACGCTCACCTTTGGGAAAGTCTGAAAAATGTGAGTAAACATGCACTTAATGTGTCAGCAACAGTGTAAATTCACAGGAACATGGACATGATATAAATGATTTTTGTTTACCCAAAAATTAACATTCTGTCATCATTTGCTCACCCTCATGATTTTATAAACCCATATGAAATTCTTTGATGTATGATGTATTTTGATCCTCAAAAATGATGAAATAAATTGGGGGGGAAGAAATTTGAGTTTATTCCTCACAAAAAGGTTTTGTATGGCTTCAGAAGACTTAAAGAGACAGTTCACCTAAAAATAAAAATTCTATCATAATTTATTCACCCTCATGTCATCCCAGATGTGTATGACTTTCTGTCTTCTGCAGAACACAAATTAAGATTTTTAGAAGAATATTTCAGCTGTGTAGGTCCATACACTGCAAGTGAATGGTGACCAAAATTTTGAAGCTCCAAAAAGCACATAAAGGCAGCATAAAAGTAATCAATATGACTCCAGTGGTTAAATCCATATCTTCTGAAACAGATCAATATTTAGTACTTTTTTACAATACATTCTCCTCTCTGCCCAGTAGGTGGCGATATGCACAAAGAATGCAAATCACCAAAAACAAAAGGTGAAGAATGTGAAAGTGAAAGTGGAGATTTATAGTAAAAAATTACTTAAATATTGATCTGTTTGTCACCCACACCTATCATATCACTTCAGAAGACATGGATTAAACCACTGGAGTCATATGGATTACTTTTATGCTGCCTTTATGTGCTTATTTGGACCCTGTTGACTTGCATTGTATGAACCTACAGAGCTGAAATATTCTTCTAAAAATCTTCATTTGTGTTCAGCAGAAGAAAGAAAGTCATACACATCTGGGATGACATGAGGGTGACAGAATTTTCATTTTAGCAAATTGCATTTCACCATTTTCAGATCTGTACCTCTGATGGAATGCATTCCGGGCGGCTAAAAATAGATGGCTTCTGTTCCAAAAACAGTGCTGAAACTCCGGCCTCTGTGAGTGATGCATTAAATAATTTACCCATAGTAATAATTTATTGTTTTTATCAATTTTAAGTACCTACACTATGAAAGCTTAACATTCTCATCCTTTTAAAAAACATTTTTTTAAGTCATCTCTCTGTGCACAATCCATTAACAGTCATTTACATTAAATATGAACCATAAACCATACAACTAATTGATCAAACCTTATAAATAAGCAATCCTGTATCAGCAGAAATGGTTCATGGAGGACCGTGTCGACGTGAGAGCAATCATGGACACCTGGACACTACAAGAGGGGTTTCCTTTGATCACTGTTGAGGTCAAAGGTCGAGAAGTCACCTTGAAGCAGGAGCGCTTCCTTAAAGGAGAAAAGTCTTTAAATAGTTCAAAGTAGGTACTGTTATTTGTTTTAGACTATGTTTGGAATAGAAGATTTGCATACTGCACAGTATATACTGTATACTGCATACTACTATTATTTTTTTTTAAAAGGTACACATTATGCAGGATTTTGTCACATAACCTCATAATGTTGCATGTTTAGTTCATCCTGGAAATACGTACTGTTATTTGGCTTTATTTTTTTTTTTTTTTAAATCCAGTTTTTTGTAAAATAATTATAAGACATTATAAAAAATATTATAATTAATAAATATATATTTTTTTAATGTTAAAATAATATAAATAATATACAAAAATAATAATAGTAATCATATGAAAATTAAATCTAAATCTAAAAATAAGTTACAAATAATATGAAAATAAATAACTTTATTTACTTCCGGTTCATTCGTCGCACATTTTGGCAAATGCAGTTGGCCATACAGAAATTAGCTTACTATTTACTAGGGATGGGTATCGATACAGATTTCCCGATCCGATTCCAATTCACAAGCTCTCTATTCAATATTGATTCATATGGGTATATTACAGTTATAATGTCCCTTTTGCTTACATATGAAATAAAGTCTCTCCCAGTTAATGCTGTTAATTATACAGGGGACCTTCTAACTAGGTACATTTACGAAAATATTAATCTTACTAATGATATTTTATTAGATTTTCATAATTTTGGTAACATTTTAGCTTCAATGTATTCAGTTAATAAATATGTGTTATTGCATATATTATATTTGTTACATGTTTATTGTTTAATTGCATATTTGTACTATTTACAGGTATTTACATTGATTTGTTGAACACGTGTTAAAAACGGTACTGTTTCTTTAAGAAAGATAGCATTTCTGTAAATGAGCGAATGTTAACGAGAGACTCGAACGGCTTTATCTCATCTGTGCAGTGTCTGATTATAATATACAATGTCTGTTTATTTTTGTTGTTTTTGATCAACAACTGACTGTAAAGAACAGAAACGTTATTAAAAGAGACATTATTTAATGACAAATCGGTCGCGTGGATCTCGTCTTTGGACATGGAACAACTTTTACTCTCAACATGCAGTTAAAGGATCTCGCTGCTGAACACTTCACCATCATACTATACAATTACTGCTGAGTGAAATCTGAACATTTACCAGCCAGTTGCCAAATATATACATTTTAGTCGCATAGCGTGAAATCTGGTTGCAAATGCGAGTGATTTCCTTTCATTGTTGTGGAGGTTGCGCATTTAAAAATCGATATCATTCAAATGAAGATTGCGATGCATCGGGAAATCTATATTTTTTACCCACCCCTACTATTTACAGAAATAGTAAGAGTAGTTTGGTAGTATGCTATTTTGATCTAAGGCTAATATTGATTTTTTTGTATACATTTAATTTCTTGCTGTACACTGTAAGATTCCTTTGGCAAGTCCCTTTGACTTACATCACCAGTCACAGTCGTGCAGTCCAGCATTTCCTGTTGAAAAGTAAAAAAGGTGTGTACCTCACCAACAAACATTAAACCAACCCAATATTTGTGCTCCAGAAATGCTTTGTTCACATTCAGAGCTGATTCTTTGCTCGCAGATGTGTTATACCTGTCAGAGGAGGTGGATTGGATTAAATTCAACGTGGATCTGCGGGGGTATTATATTGTACATTATGAGTCGGGGGGCTGGGATGCTTTGATCAACCAACTCCAGCTGGATCACACTGTGTTCAGCAGTAACGACAGAGCCAGCCTCATCCACGACATCTTCCAGCTGGTCAGGTGAGAGAACTTCAGCATGAGATATAATGCCATTGACATTAAAATTCATGTTCCCACTCTTTTTTCAGCATTGAGAAAGTCGGTCTGGATAAAGCTCTGGATCTGAGCGTGTATCTCAGTGAAGAGACTGAGATCATGCCAGTAACACAGGGCTTCAGCGAACTGGTGCCACTCTACAAACTGATGGAGAAGAGAGACATGGAGCAACTGGAGAACCAGCTGAAGGTTGTGCTTTCTAAAGTGACGCATTTTCCAGTTAGAGATAAAGCAGTATTTGTACATGCACGTCACACCTAAAAATGTCATTGCATTTGCACAATAGGTGTCACAATACATAGGGTTTCCATTTTGAGTAGTATATCTATTGTTCATTTCAAACATATTTTTATCAGATGTTTTGCTTGAGCTTTCTTGCTCTACAAGAAACACTAATGCAATGACATTCAGACATTTTTAAGTGTGACTTAAATGTCCAGAATGGTTTTGGGGCCTCTGTAGTACACTTTAAATATTCTGGCACATTCTTCAACAGGGTTATTTAGTGAAGTTATTCAAGAGATTGATTGACAGTCAGAATTGGACAGATGAAGGGTCTGTATCGGAGCGGGTGCTTAGGAACTATCTGCTGTTGTTCGCATGTGTGCGCCGTTACCCGCCCTGCGTCAGAACCGCGACACAACTCTTTCAGAAGTGGAGAGAGTCAGACGGCAAAATGTGGTGAGAGTTTTACCTTAATATAACACATTTATATTGGGCTTTGTTCAGGATGAAATACTAGAATACTGCATAGTGTAGTTTTCTTTGCATAGGTCCTGCAAATATGATGATCCCCTTGCGAAAGACCCCCAATATAATTTTGTAATTGTTCATAAATTATTTATCTAAAAAAAATACTGCATGTTCAATTCAGTGAGTAGCGTCGAGTTATCTCAGACATAAAAACTTTTGTTTTGCCTTTCAAATCCAATTTTGTGTAAAAACATTCAAAAATAGAGGGGAGTATGCCACTTTGAACATACCCATTGTTTTGTGTTTTGTTCAGGCTTCCTACTGACGTTAGTTTGGTGGTGTACACTGAAGGAGCACGCTCAGATGAGGGCTGGGACTTCCTGTTGGAGAAATACAAGAAGTCTGTCTCACCGTCTGAGAAGAGGCTGATAAAAGCATCTCTCTCGTACAGTCCACTAACTCACAAACTTCACTGGTGAGTCGTGATTTCGCAACAAACGGCAGCTGCACTCGTGAAGCTGTTGAGACATCATGCGACATTGGCATTTCACCCAAACCTGTGCGACCGGCCTTTAATTTACCAATGAAGGTGAACTATTTGACAGTTGTATTGCATAAATAAAGGCCTTACTTAAAAAGTAAAAGCATTTGAATTAGAGCTTGACCGATAGTGGATTTTGCCGATACCATTAACTAAGCTGGTGGAAAAGGCTGGTAACCGATTAATCGGCCGATTAGCTTTTAAAATCAATTAAAAGAGTGTATGCTGGACACAGACACAGAGGCTACAAGAGTCCAAAATAAATAAAATCCCAGATGTAGTTTATTCTTTGTAGTTTAGGGACTTTTAACTATAAAGAAGCTCGAAACACACAAGGGACTCTTATTTTGAAATGACAGAGACTTGGCTCTGTTGCAGTGTTCTATATTTAAGTGTTTACCAAATTAAGATTTTAAGGTTTAATATATATACATATATATACACATACATATATACACCTATATATATACACACATATACATACATATATTTTATATATACACACACACACATATATATATATATATATACATACATATATACACATATATATACACACACACACACACACACACACACACACACATATATATACACATATATACAGGTGCATCTCAATAAATTAGAATGTTGTGGAAAAGTTCATTTATTTCAGTAATTCAACTCAAATTGTGAAACTCGTGTATTAAATAAATTCAATGCACACAGACTGAAGTAGTTTAAGTCTTTGGTTCTTTTAATTGTGATGATTTTGGCTCACATTTAACAAAAACCCACCAATTCACTATCTCAACAAATTAGAATACATCATAAGACCAATAAAAAAAACATTTTTAGTGAATTGTTGGCCTTCTGGAAAGTATGTTCATTTACTGTATATGTACTCAATACTTGGTAGGGGCTCCTTTTGCTTTAATTACTGCCTCAATTCGGCGTGGCATGGAGGTGATCAGTTTGTGGCACTGCTGAGGTGGTATGGAAGCCCAGGTGACAGTGGCCTTCAGCTCATCTGCATTTTTTGGTCTCTTGTTTCTCATTTTCCTCTTGACAATACCCCATAGATTCTCTATGGGGTTCAGGTCTGGTGAGTTTGCTGGCCAGTCAAGCACACCAACACCATGGTCATTTAACCAACTTTTGGTGCTTTTGGCAGTGTGGGCAGGTGCCAAATCCTGCTGGAAAATGAAATCAGCATCTTTAAAAAGCTGGTCAGCAGAAGGAAGCATGAAGTGCTCCAAAATTTCTTGGTAAACGGGTGCAATGACTTTGGTTTTCAAAAAACACAATAGACCAACACCAGCAGATGACATTGCACCCCAAATCATCACAGACTGTGGAAACTTAACACTGGACTTCAAGCAACTTGGGCTATGAGCTTCTCCACCCTTCCTCCAGACTCTAGGACCTTGGTTTCCAAATGAAATACAAAACTTGCTCTCGTCTGAAAAGAGGACTTTGGACCACTGGGCAACAGTCCAGTTCTTCTTCTCCTTAGCCCAGGTAAGACGCCTCTGACGTTGTCTGTGGTTCAGGAGTGGCTTAACAAGAGGAATACGACAACTGTAGCCAAATTTCTTGACACGTCTGTGTGTGGTGGCTCTTGATGCCTTGACCCCAGCCTCAGTCCATTCCTTGTGAAGTTCACCCAAATTCTTGAATCGATTTTGCTTGACAATCATAAGGCTGCGGTTCTCTCGGTTGGTTGTGCATCTTTTTCCTTCCACACTTTTTCCTTCCACTCAACTTTCTGTTAACATGCTTGGATACAGCACTCTGTGAACAGCCAGCTTCTTTGGCAATGAATGTTTGTGGCTTACCCTCCTTGTGAAGGGTGTCAATGATTGTCTTCTGGACAACTGTCAGATCAGCAGTCTTCCCCATGATTGTGTAGCCTAGTGAACCAAACTGAGAGACCATTTTGAAGGCTCAGGAAACTTTGCAGGTGTTTTGAGTTGATTAGCTGATTGGCATGTCACCATATTCTAATTTGTTGAGATAGTGAATTGGTGGGTTTTTGTTAAATGTGAGCCAAAATCATCACAATTAAAAGAACCAAAGACTTAAACTACTTCAGTCTGTGTGCATTGAATTTATTTAATACACGAGTTTCACAATTTGAGTTGAATTACTGAAATAAATGAACTTTTCCACGACATTCTAATTTATTGAGATGCACCTGTATATACACACACACACACATATATACACATACATATATATACACATACATATACATACACACATATACTGTGTATATATATATATATATATACACACACACACACACACACACACTCATATACATATATACACACACACACACATATATATATATATATATATATATATACACATACACACATATATACATACATATATATACACATACATACATTATATATATACACACACACACACACACACACTCATATACATATATATATACACACACACACACACACACACACACACTCATATACATATATATACATATATATACACATACACATACTTGACCAGATGAGGTTTAATGAGAAATAAGGTTTATAATTATTCAAAATATATTAAGTTGGAGACACGATGCATGTGCTGAGGCAGCACATTTCCATGTAGCTGCATTTTTCGTGGCATGCCCTCGCATTAATTTAAATACTCGATTAGCTCAAAATAACCAAATATGCATTGAAGGGAGGATAAAAATATGGATGAATATTGTCAATGCTGAAAGACTGTGGAACATAGAGGAATAAAAACAAAAACTATCGGCAACTATCTGCATACATTTTTGCAGATAACCGATAGTTCCAAAAAGCAACCATCGGCACAGATTAATCTGTAAAAACGAAATATCAGTCTACCTCTCATTTGAATAGAACAGATGAAGGTGATTCAGTCCTTACCTTATTATTAACTGTCAGATTAACTGCCAATCAACACTTCGGACACACCAACTCATTTTTTATTTTTACAGTTTCCCTCATTTGATTATAGTAAAATTATCAAAACTAAGAAACAACGTATAGGAATTATGTAGTGACCAAACAAATCTCCCCTGTATTTGAGCTCAAGCAAATTCATTAGGTGCATCCTAGAATGCTTTTTTAACAGTATTGAAGGAATTCCCATGTATGCTGGAGACTTGAAGAAATTTCCAAAAAGATTTGTATTTTATTTTTTGAAATTGCAGTTTTATTAAGATCATGAGAAACAAATTCAGCCAAGTTTGTCGGTACAACAACGGTACTGTCTGACCCTTTACTTTTCTTTGTCTTGTTTTCTAGGCTTTTGGAAAGAAGTATTGAAGGACAGATTCTGAAAACTCAAGATCTCCCGTCACTCGTCATCAGTGTCAGTAAAAACCCCAAAGGTTACAAACTCGCATGGGAGTTCCTGAAGACCAACTGGGGGAAACTCGTGAAAAAGTGCGCACCAACATCCAACTTCCAGAGTTTATCAGTATTCCGAGACATTGCGAATTACTTTCAAACTAATTATTATATTAATCATTGAATTTTCTTCCAGGTTTGATCTTGGTTCATCCGCAATATCTCGCATGGCAGTTGGCATTACTGATCAGTATTCGACCAGGGAAATGCTTCAAGAGGTACTTGAGATAATTTCCATTGATTCATTTTCTTTGCGGACACATTCTTGCTAAAAGTATGAATGCAAATTGAACCCAAGTATTCTTAATTTGTGTTGTCCCTGTAGGTGCAGTCGTTCTTTAGTTCACTAGCTCAGGATCAGGGATCTAGACTGCGCAGTATTCAGCAGGCCCTGGAGAAAATCCAGGAAAACATTCGCTGGATGGATAAAAACATTCTGCTATTAAAAGCCTGGCTGGACACACACAGTCCATGAGTATCTTCACAAATCCAGATGGTTTTGAAAGTGTGCATCTTTTGTTTGACCC
Organism: Myxocyprinus asiaticus; assembly: GCF_019703515.2. Taxonomy (NCBI): domain Eukaryota; kingdom Metazoa; phylum Chordata; class Actinopteri; order Cypriniformes; family Catostomidae; genus Myxocyprinus; species Myxocyprinus asiaticus. The sequence goes on along the minus strand of NC_059386.1, from coordinate 34,902,947 downwards.
CAGACTGCACCTCGTTTCACCTTTGGGGTGTGTCATCTTTACCCAAGCCTTGACACTGGAAGCATATTTGGCTGAGGGAAATATCCTACTCACTAATCTTTGACATTCAGGAAATAGATACAACAACAGTGTTCACAGGAAACACAGACTTCAGATAGCAAAACGTATGACCCATATTGTTATATTTTGATGTCTAAAAGCTAGCATAGCCAAGAGTATTGTATTCATGACACTGGTTTCAATAAAAGTTGTGTTTTTATTTTGGCTTTAAAAATGGTTTTACTCAAGCAAAACAAGAAATGAGGTTCACATTAAATTAGATATTTACACATCAGACATGTAAAAACGTTCACTCTAAAAAAAAAAAAAAAAAAAAAAAGGTATAAATACAACTTAAACGACACATTTTTATCTGTAACCTGGTTACTGGTTACTGATCACAGTTTAGTGAAGAATGAAGAGTTCCAAACCACCCAGCATGTCAAATCAATTGGCACATTTATTTTATCCTCTGAGAAACTTTTGAATAGCTAAAAAAATACATCTATAAAATAAACATGTCATATCGAAACACCCACAAGTTCTAATTAAATCTAATTTAAAACCTAACATGTAACAACTACTCAAACATTTAAACAAAGACATTACGGTTTGAACCCTGATTTTGAAGCCAGTTCATTATGGAAGATTTGGAAAAAATATTGCATTCGGCATTATGAGCTTGTGTACCTTAATATCTACATGAATAAATCATTCAGAAAGCAACAGACCGGCCCACTAACTGTAATGATGCACGTACCTGGACAGACACCAATACAAGAAGGTATTTGTTAAATACTGTCCAGTGTCATTTGTTTTTCCTACCGTGATGGGAATTTTACACAGCATTCTTTGTCTGTGATCTTCAGGTTCTCCGGTCGTAATCGCTCACCATCTTTTTAATGTGGTTCAGTTTCGATTTGAGATATTTGCATCTCTTCTTTTTCACCTGGTAATCGCCACTCTGCAGAGACATAAGTGAGAATTCATTTTATTCTTCCATTAAAGTGAACACGAAGTCAAAACTGACTCAGTTTATGTTGCAGGTTTTGGTCTGATCAGTGCACGTTATTGCAAAACAATAAAATAAAAAATATGTCCATTTTAAAAAAGGAGTCATTTGTTCTTGAATCGGACTACACTGGGCGCACTGTATGTTTTGTGCTGTAGTTTCAAAAGAAGCGGTTCATAAGAGTCATTTGTTCATGAATCAGACTACACTGGTTGCGCTGTGCATTTCTTGCTGTAGATTCAAAAGAAGCGGTTCATAAGAGTCATTTGTTCATGAATCAGACTACACTGGTTGCACTGTGCATTTCTTGCTGTAGATTCAAAAGAACCGGCTCATAAGAGTCATTTGTTCATGAATCAGACTACACTGGTTGTGCTGTATTTTCAAAAGGAGCGGTTCATAAGAGTCATTTGTTCGTGAATCAGACTACACTGGTCACGCTGTAGTTTCAAAAGAAGCGGTTTATAAGAGTCATTTGTTCATGAATCAGACTACACTGGTTGCGCTGTGCATTTCTTGCTGTAGATTCAAAAGAACCGGCTCATAAGAGTCATTTGTTCGTGAATCAGACTACACTGGTTGCGCTGTGCATTTCTTGCTGTAGATTCAAAAGAACCGGCTCATAAGACTCATTTGTTCATGAATCAGACTACACTGGTTGCGCTGTGTGTTTCTTGCTGTAGTTTCAAAAGAACCGGCTCATAAGAGTCATTTGTTCGTGAATCAGACTACACTGGTCACGCTGTAGTTTCAAAAGGAGCGGTTCATAAGAGTCATTTGTTCATGAATCAGACTACACTGGTTGCGCTGTATGTTTTGCGCTGTAGATTCAAAAGAACGGCTCATAAGAGTCATTTGTTCAGGAACACTGTCAGGAGTGTTTAAATACGGTGTTCTGTCCACATCGGTGGTAAAATGCATGTTCAAGAACCTTTAACAGAACCAAAAGTCATGAAAATCACATGGTTCCAGTCTTTTAAAAAAAAATTTTTTTTATGGAAATTCTTGCTTTTTAACCGTAGTATTGGAGCACCCAATTTGCATGATCCAATCAATTCCCAATTGATAAAACAAAGTTCCGGCCTACATTTTTTTTTCTCATTAAATATCCTGTTTCACTTAGAAAAACTTCACATTGCAAAATGGATTGCAAATGGCAAGTTTTTATTACTTTAAAGATACCATCATTCAGTGTAGTCCATTTCTGTGAGAAAACTTGGATTCAGCTCATTCTTACCCTCTTTTTGTCCTTTAGCATGTTGTACTCGTCCATGGCATCCTGTTACGCGAGAATAACTGAAGTCAGCAACAAGAGTCAAACGTAGTTTTCCATATTAATGATAATTATTTGCAAACAGTACAGCGTAATGGACTGGAATGTGCCATTGTAAGGCAAACAAAACCAAACAGGTGAGAAAATGCTCGACTCAGCACCAACTCAGGCAATCCTGTGAGAACAAAAACAAGACACATTCCCTCTTTAAAACCCTGATGACTTTTCATACCAGGAACTGTGGGCTGCCTTCATGAAGGTCATCGAGTTCACGGTCCACTTCAGCAAAACGCTTGTTGATCTGGTCCAGTTCTGCCTGGAGGTCCTTGTACTCCTGATGGTCTTTGTCAAACAGACGCTTGTAGTCTTCTCGCTCATCAATATTAGCGATTGGAGGGAATTCACTGTTGAAAACAAAAAGACCTTATTGGACCGAGAAAACATTTAGTCTACTCCTTAAATTAATTGTTGAGCAGACTCTTCTTTATTGTACATTTTTTAAAATACGTGAACCCACATGAAGAAATCCTCATCGTCCAGCTCATCTCCAGATGAGCCGTAGTCCGTCTCATAATCCTGTCCGCTGGCTGTTCGTGGTCGTCTAGCGCGCCGTTTCTTGGGTCGTCCGGCAGAGCTGGTAATGTCTGACGCACTGCTTAGAGGAGCCGAACTGCGAACGGGGAGTTCACGTTGAACCTCCCTGAACAACACAAACACGAGCACCATTACACTCAATTTGTGTACTTTCATATAAGACCTACGTGCAAATATTTCAAAATTCTGTTTACAAGTAAGTATAGTTTATGCACAATATTCTGTTTGGAATAACAAAAACATTTAAACTGGGCCCCATTGTTTTTTCTCAATTTGTTATGGTTTTTAAAAACATTTTTACACCCTTTACTAAGTGTACCCATGGTCAAAATGGTTTGTAACAGTTACTTGCAAGTTTCACTGTACAATGGAAACACATTTGCTCTGTAATGATTACAATGCAAGACAGATTTCCACCAGATAAATCACTCCACAACAAAAACATGGTTTTCATTCCTTCTCAGATTCGTCATCGTATCCACCGTGTGTACTTGTTTCCGGAAACTATTACAATACAGCAGGTCAAGTACAGCTGAGGCATGCATCATATACTTTAAGGAATATTCCAGGTTTAATTTAAGCTCAATATGATAGCATTTGTGGTATAATGTTTATTACCACAAAAAATTATTTAGACTCGTCCCTCTTTTTCTAAAAATAATCTGTGTTCCAGTGAGACACTTACAATATGTTAAAATACTCACCGTTTCAAAAGTATAGCCACAAGATGTAAACAATGAGTGTTAACATGATTTTAGTGTGATAAAAACAATTACTTCATTGCTATGATGACATAATGCTGTAAACCCTGTAATCCCACAAAAACAACGATTTTGAACTGTACAGCTCAAATAATACACACGTTTTCATTTGTGTTTTTATACAATTTTAAGCTTCACATTTCTGCCTTTAAATCTGCAAAAATGGGCCCTTCCATTGTAAGTGCCTCACTGTAACCTCGATTTTTGCTCAAAAAGGTTTGTGGCGATCAATATTATGCCGTCAATTCCTTTAAACTCTCTAAATACTCTCAAAGTACACACATTTTTTATTTTTTTTCCAGAAATGGTACAGCCCTGAGAGAAACCCAGTCGGACAAGGAAGTGATGAATAAACAATGTCCTTATTCACCTTTCGTCTCATGAATCTTTATTTAACACCTCTGCATTACCAGTTTTGCCTCTCTGCTCAGTTTCGGTTTGTTTCTATCAGGAATCTTATAAGAACATTTAATGCATTCACTTGACAAGCTCGCATATGATCGTCTTCAAGCTACAGAAGAGTCAGACTTTTATAGGCTACCAAAAAGAGATTTGCAAAGAGTGTGACTAATAAATGTTTTCTTACAGCATACAAAAACACAGCATGAGGGTTATACTCACACAGGGCTTTCACTGTGAGGAGGTTTGTCATAATTTGTACTGTAGTCGTCTAGATCATTTCTAGAACCGCCGAACTTCACTGGATAGTCAGTCAACAGTGGATCAGGAACTCCATTGACATTATTTACCTGAGAGAGAACATGACAACTATTGTTATTTAAACCAACAGATACAACGGTCTCAAATCATGCTGGATAACATGATCATTAAGTTTTAAGTGAACTTCCATAATGGGCAAATACCACATTTTTCAATTTCCCTTTTCACTCAAATTCTTATGATGATAATTAGAACTGTTGATTTAATGCGTTAATTTAGTGCAATTAATTATATAAACAATTACCCACACATTTTACGGAATTAATCATGCCCCCAATCTGTACGCAAGTTCCAAAATAAGGAATTGTCCTACCATTGGACCAATTCAGACTTGATGTTCCATCTTGACATTTGTGGCAGTAGGGGGCAGTCAGCACGACTCCAGCTGTACAGGGAACTAGGGCTGGGTATTGATATAGATTTCCCAACTCGATTCCGATTCGAAAGCTCTCGATTCGTTTTCAGTTAATATGGGTATATTTCTGTTCAAATGTCCATTTTGCTTACATATAAAAGAAATCATTCTCAGCTAATTATCTTAATTATAAAGAAACCTTTTAGTTAACCATTCTAGGTACAATTCAAAAATATTAATTTTACAAATTATATTTTATCAAATTCAGTCTATTCCATCAATTAATGTCTTGGAATTGCATATACTGTATTATGTTGCATATATACAGTATTTTTGTTACATTTTTATTGTTTACTTGCATAATTTGTAGTATTTACAAGTATTTACACTGTGTAACACATTCATGGAAATGAGGTGGTGAGAAATGGCTTGATAATATAAATAATAGTTTAATAATGGACTTAAACCAAAAGACACAAACACACACACACACACAGGTGTCGGACAGCTGTCCGTAACTCTCTCTCTGTCACACTGCCGTCTCCAGTCGGCCCTTATCCCTCTCCGGCTAATCAGCGTGATTAGGAGCCGGGTGTGTAGAATCATGACCCGGCCCCGCCCTCCGCCCTGCCACACACTGAAATGTAGAACACATGCTTAATCGGTACTGTCTCTTTAAGACTACCGGCATCCAGTTGCGCTTGAGCTTCAACTCATGGACTGATGACCGGACGTTCTCCTTTAGGATTTACTGGTAGAGAGCAGATTTCATGTTTCCCTCAATTATTGTAAGTCGCCCTGAAGCAGCAAAGCATCCCCACACCATCACACTACCACCACCATGCTTAACTGTAGGTATGATGTTCTTTTTGTGGAATTCCGTGTTTGATTTACACCAGATGTAACGGGACCCGTCTTCCAAACAGTTCCACTTTCGACTCATCAGTCCACAGAACATTCTCCCAAAAGCTTTGAGGATCATCAAGATGTGTTTTGGCAAAATTCAGACGAGCTTTAATGTTCTTCTGGGTTAGCAGTGGTTTTCACCTCGCCACTCTTCCATGGATGGCATTTTTAACCAGTGTCTTTCTGATAGTGGAGTCATGAACAGTGACCTTTATTGATGAGAGAGAGGCCTGCAGTTCCTTGGATGTTGTCCTTGGCTTTTTTGTGACTTCCTGGATGAGTCGTCGCTGTGCTCTTGGAGGAATTTTGGAAGGTCAGCCACTTCTGGGAAGGTTCACTACTGTGCCAAGTTTTCTCCATTTGGAGATAATGGCTCTCACTGTGGTTCTTTGGAGTCCCAGAGCCTTTGAAACCCTTCCCAGACTGATGTATTTCAATCACCTTTTTCCTCATCATTTCTGGAATTTCTTTCGACCTTGGCACAGTGTGTCACTGGGTGAGACCTTTTAGCCAACTTCATGCTGCTGTAAAAGTTCTATTTAGGTGTTGATTTGACTGAATTGGGCTGGCAGTAATCAGGCTTGGGTGTGTCTAGTCCAGCTGAACCCCATTATGAATGCAGTTTCATAGATTTGGGATTTTAGTAACTAAGGGGGCAAATACTTAACACAGGCCGCCCAGTTGGTATTGGATAACTGTTTTGCTTCAATAAATAACATTATGATTTACAAACTGTATTTGTACAGAATTCAGTATGGGGGCAAATGCTTTTTCACAGCACTGTATGTTTACCTTGACACAGCATGCACAAAGCACAGCTCATGTAACTAGAGACGCTGAAAACTAGTGAGACGTGACAATGAAAGTAAGATGCATGATGCATGAGTATATAGACCAACAATTAAAAATAGAGCAGAGGGACTTAGTAATAATAGGGTTATTTTCAATGATATAGAAATAAATGTATTTTAATTAACTGAATTATAATATTTATTATATTTATAGTTATTTTAATTATTATATACCAAATTATCTTTATTTGGGGGCCTTTCTCAGTAAATACTGATATGTGATTATTCGACTAATTAATAGGCACATAATGCAATTAATTTGGTTAAACATTTTAATTGATTGACAGCTCTAATGATAATATCATTTGTAATGAAAAACTTATTAAATTAGAATAATGCAAAAAAAAAAAAAATATATATATATATATATATCATTGGTCTCCGACTTCTGAACTGCACTTTTGAATACTCCTTAAGTATCCATATGTTTTGGTACAAACTCAAAGCTCTAGGTGGATTCTTCAGATGTTGGATGGATTGCAAGGTGCAAATAGCAGACGTTTCGATGTGCCTATCGTGAGGTAGCCGACAAATGTCATCCAGCACTTCTGTAAAAGACTCCTGCACAAAATCTACTCCTACCATTTTTCCTAGAACTACAACATATTTTAATGTGAACTGCTATGTGTTACTATACATGAAGCACAGCCCCTGAAACACGGTGAGCATGTTACACCACATTTGTCCTACATACTGTAGATTCACATTTCTGGTTGAACCAGTCTGCCTTAAGCAAATAATGCCATACTTAAAAGAAAATAAAAGACGAAAACATACAAAAAAATCTGTCTTTGCTTGGAAAAGTTTAAAATATACATAATCACATATTGTAATTGACCTTTAATTTATTTTTTTAAACTGATGTGTCTTAAAACATCAAATACATAATTAATCTGTATTACAAAACAAAATCTAACAAAACACAAATCTACTGAACTTTTGCCAGAGTTGCACATTATAAATTACTTAACTTTTTGCCAAATATGCCAATACACATTTATGACTGAAACTGTCACAACAAGCCACACCTAGAAACCAATGGCGAGAGCTGCCCTCCCCCATAATACACCATTACAACACTGTCAAACAGGTCTGACCACCTACAGCAACAGAAAACAACACAGGCCATCTATATTCACAATCAGATGTCAAGATCCCTTGACTGAGAGATCAACAAGAGAGTTGAGAGTTGGTGCTTAAAGAGCTGCTTGTTTGGCAACAGGTGTAGAGTTCAACCAGACATTTACTTCATGGTGTGTAGAATAGACCTTCTGTGTGAAACGGGACTAAGTCACAATGCACAATGAGTTTAAGGACAAAGGAGATCTCTTAAATCTCCTAAACAATGATGTAACCAAATCTTCAAGACTGGGGGACAGACACCAAATGAAACAGTCTTAAGAATCGGTCACTGAAAAATCCATATTCATCGACTTTTAATCTCAATATCTAAAGTGGTCCTGCTTCAAAGGAACTTTTAGGAGAAACACAGTTAATACATAGCTGATGGCATCTTTACATTTCCAGAGCGATGAAAGGACAATCTATGAGCAATAAAAATTTGCTCACCCAATCCTCCACATCCTGGGGTGAGTTCTCGATCTCTTTCACACGCCTCCACAGGATGTTGTCTTTCCCGTGATAATTGATCCGTTGACGGGTCTTAATGGCAAAGACCATGATGATGATGAGGGCCGCGGTGACGATGAAGCCCAAAACAAGAGCGACTGCCTGAATGAGAACAGATGAAGATCGTCAACATTTACTGTGCTTCCCCTCATGCTGTTTTAAACCAGTATGACTTTCGTTTTTACGTGTTATACAAAAAGTGATGTTTGAAATCATTTTTCACTCAGCTCCTTTTCATACAATGCCGTAATACCGCTTAAAGGTGCTGTAAGTGATTTTTTTTTCATGGAAAGGTATGCAAAAAAATGTCCCGCTACCTGAAAGATATTAATGAAATAAATGTCTTCAGATTTCTCACCTGTCTCTGTAACAGCTCTAGACTCTCTAAACAGCAATTCTAATGTATCCTCAGACAATGACGCTTTCGACCTGTCAATCATTTTGCACGTTCTCATAGTATTGTAGTTTCAGCGAATTACTGAGGCTTAATGCCATTTTTGTGTCATGTTGTTCATAACAGTTGTCAGTTGAGGGCGCTATTTTGCAGCTGTTGTTTTTAACAATCATTTCTGCACTATGTCAGTCTCAAAGCTAATTTGGTATCATTGGAGTGCGGGGTTTTGGAAAGAGGGGGCATGGCTAATTCAACGGCTCAGTCTCGTGGAAGTAGAACAGCTAAAATAGCTTACAGCACCTTTAATGCGAGGAACAGACTAAAAAATGCAAGTCGTTATTTACTAAAAAATATTCCTCTCTGCTGCAGCCATCAAAACAAATATGATGTCTATGGCAGAAATTAGAAGTCAATGATATTAAACGTCATCAGTTCTCGTGCGTCTTTTGCCAAAACGTCGCTAGCAATGTTTCCATCCAAAATGCAAATTTAATTTACGCAAAAAATTAGAATATCGAAAGAACAAAGTGCGAATAAAGCCACGTTTCCATCCAACGTGTTCAAAAGAACAAAACAGTCACATCCGGGGAAATTGTACTCTCTCTCTCTCTTTTTTTTTTTTTGTTTTTTTTTTATAAAATATTTGCGTTTTATAGCACGCAGACAAAACACTGTAAAAAACTTTGTCTCATGTTTGGGAGCAACAGTGCATGACACATTTTTGGGAGCACAATGTGTGTGTGTTTCTCCGCCATTATGACTTTATTCGTCATGCAGATCTATTTGATATTTTTCAAAATTTTCAAACCTGCTCTGCGGCACAGTTCAAGTTTGTATTAGACTTATTTTTCTCTGCAAACTCTAAACGGGCTTTGGGTTTTCAGGACACCGATATTTCAGAATGACCAGAGCAACATATTAGATGCGATAATTAGTGCGCTTGTTAGTCCAGTTATGAACGAAATATTCAGTTAAATGACTTTGATGTGCATTGTTTATTCCTAATAAATTCAATAGAAGTTTATTCTGAAAACGTGTTTCCATCACAGTTGATGCGCATTTCTTCTTATCGAATAATTGTATCCACCTCAAGCGAGCGTACACATTTGTGATGCGCATTTTGGAGATTTTATAAGCATCTTGCTGTTTCCATCCAGCAGTTTTTATGCGATATCCCAAAATGTGCATAAAAATACATGGATGGAATCCCAGCTATTGACATCAAACTTGATGCAACATATCTAACGGTGACATTTTTGTTTTGAGAGCTGAAGTTTTTCACACAAAACTATTGCATGGTTTCAGAAGACTTAAAATGTACCGTATGGGTCATATGGACTAATTTATGGTGCTTTTATGGAGTTTCAGATGAAATTGCATTGTATGAAAAAGAGCTGCATCAAGATTCTTCAAAAAAAATTCTCCTTTTGAAATATTATGAATATTACTTACAATGCTAAAGTAGCTTAAAGGTGCTGTAAGTGATATTTTTCATGGAAATGTATGGACATTTTTTACTACTCCCTGAAAGATATTAATGAAATAAGTGTCCTGAGATATCTCACCAGTCTCTGTGACAGCTCTAGACTAAAACAGCAAAAAAATACAAATAAAAAATGTCCGTGGACAATGACGCTTTCTGCCCGTCAATCATTTTGCACGTTCTCGTAGTGTTGTAGTTGCGGCGAATTATTGAGGCTTACTGGCATTTTTATGCCATGTTGCTCATAACAGTTGTCAGTAGAGGGCGCTATTTTACTACTGTTGTTTTGACAAACGTTTCTGCTTGTGTTGGTCTCAGTATAGCTCATTTGGTATCTTTGGAGTGCAGGGTTTTGGAAAAAAAGGGGGTGTGGCTAATTCAACGGCTCAGTTTGAGGACATTCTAGAATGGCTAAAATCACTTACAGCACCTTTAATGTAATTTTAATTACGCCACTAACTTGTTGTTAACATCATGCCAGCTTCTATGGCTACTTTCATGGTGAAATCCAGATTAAAATATAACAGCATAAACACTGAAAGCCTATAGAAGATGTTTAAGATCCACTTTTAATAAAAACACAAACTGATTCTTAAGGGTGTCAGCAGAATAATTAAAATTTCCACTGATGTCATAACACTCGACTGCATTCCAAACGGCATAAATGCCATCGCAGGGCTCTTCGAAGGGAGAACAATCATGGTAGCCAAGCTTTAGGTTTGTTTCGAACAGAATTACTTAAATTACTTAAAAAGTGTGTTCCGAATGGCCCCACACTATTCAGCCTTATGAAGCTCTCACAGTGGAAGGTAAAGTCTTATAAGGGAATAGGGCATTGGGATGATCAATTCTGAATGGAAAGCACCTTAAATCAAGCCAAAGGCAAACTCTGATAGAATAAGAGACGAGTAAACCACACGCAGGCAAGTGTGCTCACCTCCTGAGGGTCCACAACGCAGTAGTGATACAGGTACTGGTTCACAAATGCACCCGACATCTGAGGCTGCTGGTAAGCTGCACACATGCTGTACACTTGATTAAACTGCATAGACCCGGAGGTCTGGGCCATAGGGTACACTGTGACCAGGTAGACAATGGTGGCGATCAACATGAAAAAGGCCATAATGGCACTGATAATAATGACAGCCAGGTAGAACTTCCTGCCTCGGCACATCTTCTGGTGGGAAATGATCATGATGAAGATGACGAGGAGAGTGATGAAAGCGATGATCGCCATGGCGATCATGAAGCCCTTGCCTTGCCTGGGGTCATTTTGAGAGCCGAGGATACCATATCCGTAGCCTCCGCCGTATCCACCCATTCCATAGCCACCTCCTCCGTAGCCTCCGTAGCCCCCTCCATAAGAGCTTCCATATGAGCCTCCGTATGAGCCTCCATATGAGCCTCCATATGAGCCGAACCCAGCTGCGCCTGCATCCGTATCCCAGGCCAGAGTGGAGGCAACGCACACAAAGATGCCCACAGAGCAGATAACAGAGAGCACACACATGATCTTTATGATGCCCGGTGGAGACGTCCAGCGGTAGAAATGCTGGAACTCATCATCGGGGTAAAACGAGTACGCAGGCTGTGGTACAACATTGCTAGGGAGGAAATAATGAATACGGTTTTAGAAACGCATTCGTATTAGGGAGGCACCAATACATTTTGGCAGACATGATAATTTTGTTCACTTTTTTATGTATGCTTTAAGCATATTTTGTTTAAAAAAAAGCATAAAATTATAGCTTTATAATAGTAAATCGACCATTATATCGGTTATCAGCCGTAACACAAATTATTATTGGCCAAACTATAAATATCGGTGCATTCTCAGTTTCAAGTGAAATCAGACATGAAACATTATAAAATGTACAGTAGAAAAGATGGAGGCACCGATACATTTTGGCAGATACCGATAACCGATGATTAATATTGTTAAGTTTTTTGTATGCTTTTTTTGCAGATTTTGTTTAAAGAAAGCATAATATTACAGATTTATAATAATAAATCAACCATTATATCGGTTATCGGCCAAACTATAAATATTGGTGCATTCTTAGTTTCAAGTAAGATCAGACATGAGACATTATAATGTACAGTAGAAAAGATGGAGGCACCGATACATTTTGGCAGATACCGATAACCGATAATTAAATGTTGTTCACATTTTTGTATGCTTTTTAAGCATATTTTGTTTAAAGAAAGCATAAAATTATCGATTTATAATAATAAATTGACCGTTATATCGGTTATCGGCCATAACAAAAAAATATATCGGCCAAACTATAAATATCGTGCAATCTTAGTATCAAGTAAGATCAGACATGAGACATTATAATGTACAGTAGAAAAGATGGCGGCACCGATAAATTTTGGCAGATACCGATAACCGATAATTAAATGTTGTTCACTTTTTTGTATGCTTTTTAAGCATACTTTGTTTAACGAAAGCATAACATTATAGATTTATAATAACAAATCAACCATTATATCGGTTATCGGCCATTACAAAAATGATTATTATCCAAACTATAAATATTGGTGCATTCTTAGTTTCAAGTAAGATCAGACATGATAATGTACAGTAGAAAAGATGGAGGCACCGATACATTTTGGCAGATACCGATAACCGATAATTAAATGTTGTTCACATTTTTGTATGCTTTTTAAGCATACTTTGTTTAACGAAAGCATAACATTATAGATTTATAATAACAAATCAACCATTATATCGGTTATCGGCCATTACAAAAATGATTATTATCCAAACTATAAAAATCGGTGCATTCTTAGTTTCAAGTAATTCTAAAGTAAAGTACAAAAGATGGATAAAAGTATTTTGTACTTTTGGAACCTTTCATTGTAAAAAATAAATAAATAAAAATAAATTGAGAAAAAAATAATAATATTTACTTCCAATATGAACCTATTCAGACTGAAAAAACTTTAATTTATATATATATATATATATTCAGGGTTGGGGAGTAACGGAATACATGTAACGGGATTACGTATTTAAAATACAAAATATAAGTAACTGTATTCCATTACAGTTACAATTTAAATCATTAGTAATCAGAATACAGTTACATTCAAAAAGTACTTTGATTACTGAAGAGATTACTTTGCATCTTATTGTCATTTGTTTCATTTAATATTTAGTCCTTTCAGATGGAAAACATTTATACATATAAATGATGTGATCCAAAGTGCATTTGAACAGCGGTGAAACACTTTCTTATGATGTGTTACATTCATACGAGCAGACAGAGAAGTAAGTTTGAAGTAAGTTTGGAGCAGAAGAAATAGAAATAAACCTAGTGTAAATTGTCAGCTTTACGCTAAGATAAAATGCTATTTCTAGCCATTTTACATGCACGTTACCAGACACGATCATATTTTTATCAAGAAAATTCACGTTGGATCATAATTTCTTTTTTTCTAGTAAGATCTTTGATATTAGGGCAAAAATCATATTCTTGATAATAATTTTTGTATTGTTTTCCTGTAAAAATATCTAAAAATCCTTAAAACAAGATCAGTTTGATTTATCTTGTTTTAGAAACAACACTGCATAAGATATTTCGGTTTTTCAGAGAACGTATTTTTAACATGTGTATTTTGTCTTACTGTACTGACTTTTTATAGTCAAAACAAGTGAAAAAATCTGCCAGTGCTGAAGAAGTAATCCAAAGTATTTAGATTACATTACTGACCTTGAGTAATCTAATGGAATACATTACAGATTACATTTTACAGCATGTATTCTGTAATCTGTAGTGGAATACATTACAAAAGTAACCCTCCCAACCCTGTATGTATATATCTATACACACACTTTGCCGATATATGGTGCAAAAGCATCCCTAATTCTATTCAATTTAAGTTTTTGATTTTTATTGTACTAGGTACAAGAGATTAGTTACTTTGAATCCTGCCATAGAAAAAAAAAAAGGTTTACAGTCAACCCTTTATATTATCGGCTTCCTATATTTGTCTATTCAGGTCAAAAACCTTAAAAAAAAAACACTCATAATCAGCTTCCAATTTCGGCATAATCAGACCGATTTCAATATTTTTAAAAAGTTACAACCCTCCTAAAATGTGTTCACAGGCAACACAGTGAGGTGACAGTCGATACTCACTAATTATTTTCAGTGTGTTCATAATCATAGGGCGGCGGACTCCCATTCGGATTAGAAGACATTCTGTATAGAGGGAAAACACAAACAAACATAAAAGCACTTTATCTACATTTCATATTTTAAACGATGTAAAAACCAGTTCATTTAATCTTATTTCGACAGCACTGATTAAAACGACAATATTAGTGTGTGACACTCAATCAACACGATGTAAAAATGAAGGTTATATTTCAATTTCCCAAGAGAAATACAATATATCTGTAAACATAATATAGATTTGTGATTCGTGATTTTGAAATGCTTCTCCACATTTAAATCACCTGAAACGATGGCGTTGTTTCTCAGGTAAAACTCACATTTTCAACATTAATTACTCTTTAATTAAAGCAGAGTCTTCGGATGTAGTGTGTTATGGATTAAAGTATAGAAATGATGAGTGTGATGATTGTAGTTGGAGTCTCACCTGTTCGTGGAGCTCTCGCGCAGTGACACTGCTCAGGTGAGACTAACCTGCGCTTAAGATGACTAAACCCCGCCCACAAAGCGGCATTTCTTTTTCTTTACTCGTTCCAAATAAGCAATGCTGCTGATGGAGAAAAATGCAGATCACTAAGGTTATGCTGCCTAAGGCCTACATAGATGTCTAGATAGGCAACCTACTAACTTTATGATGCCCACGGGAAGCTTACTAGGTCTATGATGCCCAAAATTATTGACAAAATATATAAATAACTGAATACATTATTACTAAATAACTATTGGAAAAATTATGAATAATGTCTATAGTTCCCTGTCTAGGTAGGCAGCACACTAGATAGATTGTCTGGTGTTTGAGGAGACAAATATCTAACAAACAAAAGCATAAAAACACACACACACACACACATGCATAGTTAACATGCAAGTTAACAAAAGAGTAGTGAAATTTACCTGGCTGTATCTGTGGGGGTTATTTCAATCAAATATTTACTTTGAAAATGGGTAGCAAGAAAGAACAAAAGCTACTGTACAAACTTCTTACAACCACATGGTGAGAATGTGACATAAACTGTTGGCATAAATACAGGTGCATCTCAATAAATTAGAATGTCGTGGAAAAGTTCATTTATTTCAGTAATTCAACTCAAATTGTGAAACTCGTGTATTAAATAAATTCAATGCACACAGACTGAAGTAGTTTAAGTCTTTGGTTCTTTTAATTGTGATGATTTTGGCTCACATTTAACAAAAACCCACCAATTCACTATCTCAAAAAATTAGAATATTTTGACATGCCAATCAGCTAATCAACTCAAAACACCTGCAAAGATTTCCTGAGCCTTCAAAATGGTCTCTCATTTTGGTTCACTAGGCTACACAATCATGGGGAAGACTGCTGATCTGACAGTTGTCCAGAAGACAATCATTGACACCCTTCACAAGGAGGGTAAGCCACAAACATTCATTGCCAAAGAAGCTGGCTGTTCACAGAGTGCTGTATCCAAGCATGTTAACAGAAAGTTGAGTGGAAGGAAAAAGTGTGGAAGAAAAAGATGCACAACCAACCGAGAGAACCGCAGCCTTATGATTGTCAAGCAAAATCGATTCAAGAATTTGGGTGAACTTCACAAGGAATGGACTGAGGCTGGGGTCAAGGCATCAAGAGCCACACACACAGACATGTCAAGGAATTTGGTTACAGTTGTCGTATTCCTCTTGTTAAGCCACTCCTGAACCACAGACAACGTCAGAGGCGTCTTACCTGGGCTAAGGAGAAGAAGAACTGGACTGTTGCCCAGTGGTCCAAAGTCCTCTTTTCAGACGAGAGCAAGTTTTGTATTTCATTTGGAAACCAAGGTCCTAGAGTCTGGAGGAAGGGTGGAGAAGCTCATAGCCCAAGTTGCTTGAAGTCCAGTGTTAAGTTTCCACAGTCTGTGATGATTTGGGGTGCAATGTCATCTGCTGGTGTTGGTCCTTTGTGTTTTTTGAAAACCAAAGTCACTGCACCCGTTTACCAAGAAATTTTGGAGCACTTCATGCTTCCTTCTGCTGACCAGCTTTTTAAAGATGCTGATTTCATTTTCCAGCAGGATTTGGCACCTGCCCACACTGCCAAAAGCACCAAAAGTTGGTTAAATGACCATGGTGTTGGTGTGCTTGACTGGCCAGCAAACTCACCAGACCTGAACCCCATAGAGAATCTATGGGGTATTGTCAAGAGGAAAATGAGAAACAAGAGACCAAAAAATGCAGATGAGCTGAAGGCCACTGTCAAAGAAACCTGGGCTTCCATACCACCTCAGCAGTGCCACAAACTGATCACCTCCATGCCACACCGAATTGAGGCAGTAATTAAAGCAAAAGGAGCCCCTACCAAGTATTGAGTACATATACAGTAAATGAACATACTTTCCAGAAGGCCAACAATTCACTAAAAATGTTTTTTTTATTGGTCTTATGATGTATTCTAATTTTTTGAGATAGTGAATTGGTGGGTTTTTGTTAAATGTGAGCCAAAATCATCACAATTAAAAGAACCAAAGACTTAAACTACTTCAGTCTGTGTGCATTGAATTTATTTAATACACGAGTTTCACAATTTGAGTTGAATTACTGAAATAAATGAACTTTTCCACGACATTCTAATTTATTGAGATGCACCTGTATTTTCAATCCACCACTAAAGGATGGTACAGAGAAATAATGCAATTCCTCATTATTTATAATGACATTGTTCATCATTCTTAGCTGATAAATAAATCAACATTTTTATTTACTTTCAATTTATTTATTGCACTGGTATCACCTGACTTGAAATATTACATAGAGGATAATTTCACTCTGCAGTTTGAATTACTTTTTTTATTTTATTTCTTATTAAAAGATTGCATACAAATTTGCATGAAATGGTCTGACTTTTTAATCTTTACAGCATTCACACAAAAAACTGAACGTCTAAATCACTTTTCAACTCATTAAAATGCATTCACAACACTGAAAATATATGGTCAATGACTACAGGCTTTTTCAAAGGTTTAGCTGTTCAAATAATAAAATACAACTCCAATACAGCAGTAGATAAATTCAGTAAATAAACAGATAAACATAGCGGACTTAAACTATAGTTATACATAAGTTGAACTCACAATCATAGAGTGTTTCTTTAAACATGAGGCAATTGATGCACTTTTAGACAGCGATATGAAAATATAGATAAGGGGAAAAAAAAGAATATTTTTCAGTCGTTGGTCAAGGCTCAGAGAGCGTATATTAAGAGCATGCAAGGTTGGCTGTTCCCCCATTTCCTTACTGTTAGCAATATATGCGATACCATCCCATCACGCGTGACTCTGAAGATGTAACACGACGTCTCGTGAAAATGAAGGACCATCACAGGCGGTTCTGCCGCTGGAATCTAGCGCTGCTCGTTTCACCCGTAACCGTCATTCCACCCCATGACTTTGTCGTACTCGTGAATTCTTTGCTTGATGTGCGAGAGTTTGTTCTTCAGATACTCACATCTTTCCTTCTTCTCCAGAAATGAAGGATCCTTAAAAATAAAAAATAAAAACAACATAAACACATAAATAAGATCATTATCTAAGCTTTCTCAGTGTTTCTTAGCTGTGTTTGCTAATTAAAGCAAGCATTATTATTACTATTGCTCATACTCAGGGTTAGTGATTTGAATAAGCACTTAAAGAAAAGTTCAGTGCTATCTCTCAAATCATGGCTTAATGTCTTTATAGAGGGGCCACTGAGCGTCTGGGTGACTACGGCTGTTTCCTGCTCATGAAAAGACACAATAGATCCTCAGAGAAAAAACAACCTCCACCCCCTTCCTTGTCCTCCTTCCTCCTTCACTCTTCTCCACATTCAGCTTAATAAATCAGCCAGCAACATCTAGACAAAACCTGTAGGCCTGTACAGGCCTAGACAGAATCTGAGACTTTTTTCTTCGCATTTTCTGTGCTGATTTGCCGGGAAAATCTGTAAAATACTGTGGAATAGATTTAAACATGGTCAAATGTGTTAAACGGAGCTGAGAGTACCCCATTCTGAAAGTGTGATCAATTGAACTACATTTTTTAATAAACAAACATGCAAGAGACGGGGCATGTGTAGAAATTGGTAAATAACAGGCGTTCCTATTCTGCAGAAATCCATGGAAATGTTGTGAAGTTCTGTTGCCACAGATTCCCTGTAGGTCTCTGTAGCCCATTTTAAAATGAACTAATGAAGGCAAAAGTTACTTAAAAATAGTACAAACTTAAAAAAATAAATAAAATAAAATACAAAACGGTGACCAGTTTCTGAAGTAGCTAAAACCATACAATTTCCCTTTTACACTTATATAGATTTTTACCTAAAAATCTTCCATACTGTATTATACCAGCTCTCAACTTTTTTGTTTTTTTTCATAAAACAACAAACATTGCTTTTTTATAATCGCCAGGCATGCAACCAAATGGAAATAAGACTACTAAAACTAACCAACTTCTTCCTCTGATACTCCAGATGAATTTTGTTGATCCGGTCTCGCTCCTAAGAGACACAACAGGAGACATTATATTTGCTTATCCAACATGAACTGGAATACATCGTTCTTCTGAATAAACGTATAAAATCTGCGGTCAAATCCTCCACACAAGAGTGAAGAGATGTTAAGAGCTTTGAAAACGATTTCATATAATAAATCAAATCAAAGAATAAAAGGATGTACGAATATGGACAGAAGAAAATGTTACAGGAATATTTCGGGTTCAATACAAGTTAAGCTCAATCGACAGCATTAGTGGCGTAATATTGATTACCACAAAAATGTCTTTTGACTCGTCCTTCCTTTCTTTAAAATAAGCAGAAATCTGGATTATAGTGAGACGCTTACGGTGGAAGTGAATGGGGGCCAGTTTTTGAACATTAAAATACTCACTGTTTCAAACGTATAGCCACAAGACAAACCATATGTGTGTTAACATGATTTTAGTGTGATAAAATCACTTAATAACCTTTTCTGTGTCCAATTATAGCCAATTTTACAACCTCATTAAAGGAGGGACAATTCTAAATAATTTTTTGTGGTAATCAACATTATGCCACAAATGCTGTCGATTAAGCTTAACTTGTATTGAACCCAAAATTTCCCTTTAAGTAAAATAAAAATAAAAATTTTAGCGTACCATCTGACTGGTTGGGTTTTGAGGTAAACTCCGCATCATGGCGTCCATTTCATCAAACTTCTTCAGAATCACTTGGACCTCAGCATGCAGTTCTTTATACTCAGAGTATTGGTCATTAAACACAGCTTTATACTGGTCACGCTGCTCATCCGTTCGAATAGCTGGATATTTACTGCAGGGAAGAGCCACAACAAAACCCAAGGAATAAAGAATAAATACCCTTTTGTGAGGTATGTCAGTATGCAACTGTCTGTCCGTTTAACAGGTACTCACGCAATGTAGTCCGGCATGATGACAGGTTTGGGGGCGTGTCCGGCTGGAATATGACCTTTCACGATTTTGGGCTTAGAGACAGCAGGGGCGGCTGCATGCTCTACTGGTAATAAAACACGTTCTGGGATCCTTGAACCATCAACAAGCTGCAAGCGTGAAGAAAGGTTACAAAATAAGAAGCAATATACTGTTGACCTGTTTCAAAAATTGAACTTACAGGCCAAAGAACAGATAGTTCTTGTCAGAATATGCTAAGAAACTGCACTACATTATAGGGAAACATGAAAAAAAATTCAAATACTTGCCATATGCACATCAGCAGGAGATCCTCTTGGGTGCATCTGTAATCACATGTGGTGGCAATTTATTTGTTGAATATATATATATATATATATATATATATATATATATATATATATATATACAGTATATATACATTTTGCGACTACCAGTCAAAAGTTTGAATGAATGTATATTTCTGATATAATTTTTTTTCTTTTAGTCCATTTTTTTATCAATTTCTGCTGTTTCTTGTTTTGTTTTTTGTGTTTTATAATGACATATTTAATACTATTCTATATGTAGAAAATAGTAGTAATAGAGCGCAACAAAACATTCATTTTTTCCATAGGAATTTCATAAAATTGTTCATAAAAGAGTTGTAAGCCATAAACTAAATCAACCAGCTCCGAGGTGAATCACAACATTACAAACTTTGTTTTGAGGCAAAAAAGTATGTGAAAATCAGACAAAAAGACAAAGATATAAAACTGTGATCTTACTGTCTTTAACGAGGGAATGAACTGCAATCCAATGAAGCACTGCGAATGACGTAATCGAATTAAAAATTAAGGAAAAAAGTATATAAATAGTATATTGCAAAAAGTCAGATATATGTAGTTTAAAGGTGCTGTAAGCGATTTTTTCATGGAAAGGTATGCAAAAAATGTTCTACTCCCTGAAAGATAATAATGAAATAATTGTTGTTAGATATCTCACTGGTCTCTGTGACAGCTGCACACTTTGTAAACAGCAAATAAAAATGTGTCCATGGTCTCTGACGCTTTCGACCTGTCAATCATTTTGCGCATTCTCATAGTATTGTAGTTGCTGTGAATTATTGAGGTTTAATGCCATTTTTATGCCATGTTGTTCATAACAGTTGTCAGCTGAGGGCGCTATTTTGCTGCTGTTGTTTTAAACAACAATTTCTGCAGGATGTCAGTCTCAATAAAGCTCATTTGGTATCTTTGGAGGACGGGGTTTTGGAAAGAGGGGTGTGGCTAATTCAACAGCTCAGTCTAGTGGAAGTAGAATGGATAAAATTGCTTACAGCACTTTTTTTATGATTTATAATTTTTATTTTTCCAACCAACATTTTTTTTTAATGATTTATCATTTTTATTTTTCCAACAAACAATTCAATACATTATCATTTTACATACACAAACATTATATCAAACTCCCTCCCAAAAATATAAAAATAGTTACATTCTGATATTGCGTCTCACCAACAGGTCATGTCCCTTGCCCTCAATGAAATTCAGATATTTACCCCACTTTCTCATATTGACATCCATTCTTTCAGTTAGTCTATAATACATTTTTCATAAGCCACCACTTTCCCCAGTTCAGTAACCCATTCTTGGAATGAAGGTGAGCCTGTTGTCAACTTACAGCACCTTTAAGAGTGTAGGGAGAGCGATTCGATTGCATCATCCACTGTGCATTAGCGTTCACTGCAAAGCTCTTTTGGCGCACTTTGTTGGCTGCGATTCTCTGATTGGTGGGTTTCCCCCCTCAGGATCATGGGTAGTGTAGTTCTTCACCAGATATTCCACGATTAAACGATGAAATAATGCTAACTGATGGCTTCAACAGAAGCATACACCACTGATTAACAACCTCAGGGCTTCCGGTAGGTCTGTCTTCACATGTTTATAAGTTATCATTAAAAATCAGTTCGCCTATGGAAAAAAAATTTATGGAAATGTTACTTCCGGAACCAGACTGTTGCGCTCTATAAAAAGAGTAGCTGTATCCAAACTTTTGACTGGTATCTATTTAGAACAAAGTTTTACATTAGTATTAGAAGTATTATAAAAATGGGGACATAAATGAACAAAAAATGTCGGAGTATAACACTGAAGTTGAAAAAAATCATTAATCTCACCACTTGCCCATGTCGTTCTCGGAGTCGCCGAGCTGCCTCGTGCCGCCACAGTTTCAAACACACTATTGCTCCAATCAAGTAGACAATCATGGTGAAAAACAGGAAAATTATGGCTGCTGTCTGTCCGGCCTCAGTGCGACAGAAAACACCATTGATGCCATTATTGAAGACCGGATAAGAGCAAAGTCCACCTCGTAAGGTGTCATTCACGTAAACACAACCAGCCGCCAAAAACAGGACAGCAAGTGTGAGATTTATGAAGAATTCTGTTAAAGGCCACCAACTTGAGTCCAAAAGGATAGTTCGGTAGTACATGGTCATACCCAAGACTAACATAATAACGGTAACTAACCAAGCTAATCCCGCCACCACTAGGATGAATGGCGTCTTGGGTCCGGTGTAGTTTGCATTGCCATAAGCCCCTCCATAACCACTTCCATAACCTCCTCCGTAAAATCCGCCAGGTTGTGAATATCCAAACGTGTTGTACCACTCATTGTCTTTGTGAATATAAGCGCAAACGCAAGCAAAAATCGCTGCCCCCAAAAGCAGCTCGACGCAACCCAGAATGCGTAAAAGTCCCGCCCAGGACTTCATGTAGGAGTAACGCTGATTGTATTCCTCAACTTTTTCACTGTACGTCAAAGCTGTGCGTACCGTGCGGCCATCGACTGATTCTACGAGATCGCCCAACAGTATGGCTTCACGCTCTTTACGCGAGTTATAACTGCCCCCGAAGCCTCCGAACGGGTCGCGATAAGAGCCAGGAACTGGTGAGTGGGGTGGAGAGCAACGAACACCCTCAGTGGTGGAGCTCTTGTGGCTTGAGCCAAGCATGGATTTCAGCTTGCTGCTTCCACTGCTGGACCTGAAGAAGTTCTTCAATGAGTCTGGGATGAAACGGTGGACGGGTTTGATGTCGATGGCGGAATCGTTTCCACTGGGGTCAAATTCGGGTCCCACCGGTGGTTGGTCTGGTAGGGGAGGAGGTGGCAGAGGTTCAGAGCTTAAAGAGTGCTCAGATGCCCTGTGATAATTCAAGCTGTGAAGGCTCGGAAGCGAGCCCGTCGGCACATCGTCGTAGTGGGGCATGTTTTGGACTCAACGACCAGTTGAGTCTTCTCCGGATAATGCAATTATCCCTAGTGGAACATCATGTAAAAAGATTTGAGAAAAGATACGGAAAAGATCTAAACGTTGGTTTTAGTTCTTGTAGAGCAGTGATTCTCAACTGGTGGGTCATGACCCAAAAATGGGTCGCAGGACTGTTCTTATAGGGTCACGGACAGCCAGGATAAAACAATGCTAATAATACAGACGCTTAACTGTGTATAGTCAGGATTAGTAGTCGAAATTTGGGTTTTTCAATGGCCGATGCCAATATCTAGAGAGCAGGATGGCCAATAAAAATGCAGATAAACATAATACAATTTAACAACAGCAAATCAGATGTACACAAAATTTCTAAAGTGAAAAAACTGTTATTTTATTGAATATTTCCCCAAATTTGCAAAAACTTGAAAAGCAAAAACCTTGAAAACAGAAAGTGTTGACTATCAATTGACAAATTTAAAACCAGAGTGAAAGTTGACACTCTTGTTAATTGGCCAAGCGAACACGGTGGCCAAATATCAGCCGATAAACTGGTCAGGCCGATATATCGGTCTATCCCTGGTCAGGATAGTGAAATAAATAGACTTATTAACTTTTAAAAGGGA
The DNA here is from genome assembly GCF_019703515.2 of Myxocyprinus asiaticus. Classification (NCBI taxonomy): domain Eukaryota; kingdom Metazoa; phylum Chordata; class Actinopteri; order Cypriniformes; family Catostomidae; genus Myxocyprinus; species Myxocyprinus asiaticus. The sequence goes on along the minus strand of NC_059386.1, from coordinate 34,879,459 downwards.
GGAGAAAACGCTTCCAATAGATTTAGTTTTTGACATCAAAGGGTGATGCATCAAAATCGAACTCTACAGTGTTTTTGTGCAAATTCATCCGTCACTTGGTTGAAGCTAGCCAGATAGCCAAAGACAGATGTCAACATGGACAGGTTGAAAAACATGTGAAAACCATGACATACAAAACTACACGTTTGACTTTAAAGACCGTTTTGTTTAGTTTTATTCCAATTTTGGTACTGTGTTGGGTTGCTACTTAATGTCCAAGACAAAATCTGGGTCCTGACGCAAAGCCAGTTGAGAATCACTTTAGTAGAGCATTTATAGCATTGTGTGCTAAAAGAGATGCAAAATATTACAGATATTATATCTGTAATATTATCTGCTTGTTTGTATATTGCTGACATATTGGCTTTTACTCATCTTGCAGATTTTTTTTAGGACAATTCCACTTACATTGCATGAAATGACTGTAATCAGTGAACAAGAAGACATTATGAGATCATGCAAAAAAAAAAACACCTTCCCCAAAGTAGATAAGAGTTCAGATAAAGGCCCTCATTAATAATAACTACCACACCAAGAAACAAAACTCAGAGGAGCAACAGTGTCTTTAAGGGATAATGTACAGTCAGCCAGTAATTTTTGCAAAATAAACCCTGACGTAAATCTGAGGGGTCTTCCATCACCCCGAAGGGGTTTATTTTGTGATAATGGCCGTTTAACTGTACATTATGCATTATCCACATTATTTATTATATGGCTACTTACCTAGTAAATAAATAAATGGATGCATTTGAAATATTGGAGTTGAAATTGTTTTATTATATGAGAAAAGAGAGACATTAAATTAGCATAGCTATGTAGGAAATAGTTTAGCGGTCATTTTTCGAAACAATTTGACCACAAAATGCTGTGACTGGCCAATCAGAATGAAGTATTCCAGACAGCCATGTAATAAATGTTTATATTAACTGTTCTATGTAGAAGATATATAAGAGACGTGGCTTGGACAATGGTGCTCCCCAGGTCAGACGGTTCGACTCTGTAACCTGAACACAGCAGCGACTGTAACAGTAACCTATCCACTAGCAAGGATGTTAACTCTAAACCCACAGAGCATACGAATGCAACCCAAACATTCACGACACAGATAGAATCAAGAGAACCGCAGAATGCAGAAATGAACATGCCTGTTCAAGCACTAGACGTCTGATTGGGTAATCATATGACTTTAACTACTATCTCAGTGTCAACACCATAAAATATGGAAAACAACATCTCCATGTTACGTTCTTCCTTATTCATAGTTTACCTAATGAAACAACAAGAGAAACAGTATAAAAAAGTATTAAAAATGAGAGAAAAAAACAAAGGGGGAAAATACATTTTAAATGATACCTTTCACAAGCAGTCACTGAGCAAGACTTACATTGGCCTCGAGTTCAGTGTATAAAACTTCATTAAGTATGTGTGAATCCAAAGCCTGGAACAATACCAACAAAAAAAATATAAACAATTAAGATTAAACCATCTTAAAAAAAGAATTAAGCAATCAATAGATCAAATGAACCTGAAATGACATGTAGCCTGTATTTTGCACCACATCACACTTACAAAATGTACCAAAAAGTAATGTGGATTTACAAAGTTTTTTGATCAGGGTACCATTGCAATGCCATGTTTTTTTGGCCATGGTACCACAGTAATACTGTTTTTTTGGACATTATAGTATATTAATACCATGTTTCTTTAGACATGATACCATGATAATGCCATGTTTTTGCTTTTTTTGGACATGACACCATGGTAATGTCATGTTTCTTTTGGACATGATACTGTAATAATACCATGGTGATGTCGTTTTTTGGGACATAATACCATGATAATGCCTTTTTTGTTTGTTTTTTACGTCACACCATGCTAATGATATGGGGGGGGGGGGTTTCGGACATGACACAAGGGTTATGCCATTTTTTTTCATGATGTCATGGTAATACCATTTGTTATTTGGACATGATATTATAATAATACCATGTTTTTTGTTTTTACATGATACCATGGTAATACCATGTTTTTTATTTTTTGTTTGTTTGTTTTTTGTTTAGGACATGATACTGTAATAATACCATATTTCTTAAGACATTATACCATGGTAATACCATTTTTTTTTTTTTGACATAATACCATGGTAATACCATGTTGTTGTTGTTTTGGAAATGATAGTATAATAATATCATGTTTCTTTAGACATTATACTATGGTAATACCATGTTTTTTTTAACATGAAACCATGGTAATGTTGTGTTTTGGGGACATGATACCATGGTAATGCCATGTTTGTTTGTTTTATACATCATACCATGCTAATGCTATGCGGGGTTTTTTTTTTTTCCTGGACATGACACAATGGTTATGCCATTTTATTTATTTATTTTTTTTATTTATTTATTTTACATGATATCATGGTAATACCATGTTTTTTCTTTTTACATGATACCATGGTAATACCATGTTTGTTTGTTTTTGTTTGTTTTTTGGACATGATACTGTATTAATAAATTTTTTCTTTTTACATGATATCATGGTAATACCATGTTTTTTTTTTTGGACATGATACTATAATAATACCATATTTCTTTAGACATAATACCAGGGTAATTCCATGGTTTTTGTTTTTACATGATACCATTGTAATATCATGTTTTTTGTTTGTTTTTGTTTTTTTGTACATGATACTGTAATTATACCATGTTTCTTTAGACGGTACCATGGTAATACCATGTTTTTTTTTGGATATGATACTGTAATTATACCATGTTTCTTTAGGTAATGCCATGTTTTTTGCGTTTTCTTTTTCTTTTTTTTTTTCTTTTTTTTTTTTACATAATGACATGTAAATGCCATGTTTTGGGGACATGATATCATAGTAATGCCATGTTTTTGGTTTTATTTTTTGTTATATTACCATTGGTATATGTCTCATCACTGTCACGACTGCTATGTTGCTTGGAACTGTACCCAAGAATTTCACACACCATTGCACTTGTGTATATGGCTGTGTGACAATAAAGTGATTTGATTTGATTTTTTGTGATTTGGCAATACCATGCCTTTTTGACATGGTACCATGTTCTTGTAATACCATTTTAAATATGTATGGTACTACCATGTTTATAGACATGTCATGTATCATGGTATGTAAATGAATATGATAATAATTCAGTATCATGATATATACTGTATATATCAAAGTACCATGGTACCACCATAGTACTTATTTTTGTAAGGGGAAAACATGATCACAAGACTATTCCGTTTTAAACGTCTTATTACATTGCATTCCTTAAATAATATGATCAACCCTAACGGAACGATTTAAAAGTGTTCGCGCCATTGAAACTGTAACATTCTGCACTGAACGTCAGCCTGCATTCTATTTAGAAATGAAACAATGTTGCACTGCAGACACACATGCGTTCCTGAAAAAAACAACGGATTCAACAGGTCAAAAAAAGTTTATCTTTTAAAATCATCCCAAACAGTGAGAAGATTCACTTTCAAAACTAAGATCTCTGCTTTACTTACGACATATTTAAGACAAATAAAACACGAAGTTTAATAAGGGGAAATAAACGACATAACACCAGCACTGACAGACAGATGTGGATATATTATTAATACGCCAAAGAATAGATCCTTAAAAATGTTGCTTAGTTTGGATATGTTAAAGGAAGAAAAGAAAGGTTTAGACAATAAACTTTAAGGATGGTTTGGTCTTACCTTTTCTACTATCAAAAGGGTTTTGTTGTTTCTCTACATTTTTTTTCTTCTTCGGAAAACACACACAGGTTTGGAAAGTCGTACCACGTGACGCAGCCGATCCCTGAGTGTGACGTCAGCAGAGACTTGCACACTTTACCTGAAGAGGGAGATAAAAACTTGGATCTGTTTTCTCCTTCACTGGAAACTACTTTTTCTTGTCACAGACACTGTGAAGTTTATGATGGCATTGATTGAAACTGGTGACTAATATGTCATATTATATTGCAGACACTTCCAGGTGACTTCATTTACATGATATTTATCATGGTCAGGTAGATGTGTTTTGCATGCACCCCCCCCCCACCCCCCACACACTGAATAAAGTAGTAGCCTAACAACAATGCAAACAGGGAACAATAGTACAAATGTTTAATTATTTCGTGCAATAAAAGAGATAATTTCCCCCAAAATAAAAATGTTAGGCAGAATGTTAGCCTTAGTCATCATTCACTTTTATTGCATCATTTTTCCATTCATTGAAAACCAAAATTGACTGAGGCTGTCATTCTGCCAAACATCTCTTTTTGTGACCCACTCACACAGGTTTGGAACAACACAAGGGTGAGTAAATAATAACATAATTTTCATACTTGGGTGAAATATCCCTTGAAGCAGGGATATTTTTTAAGTGACTCACTCTAGGAGGAGTTTTGAAATAATCTTTATTGACCTACATTTCTGTGATTGATATATTTACATTTTTATTTCAGCAAATTAGCATGGAAATGCAGCATTTGACAATCATGTCTTACTCAGCGTCTATCGTTGGGGGAAAAAAATCTTGTTTTAACTGTGTATTTATTAACAAGAGTCAACTCTAATGAAATTAATCAGTTGAAGTCTAAGTAACTAATACTTTTTTGAAAACTGTTCCTCAAATGAACCACAGAGAAATATCTTGATTATCAATAGCTTTGTTTTCACCTGTACAAAAAAAAAAAAAAAAAAAAAAAACATTTTAAATTAGATATAGAGCATGTTCTCATGGATTCTTCCTTTATATGCTTCTTTAGTTCCTCAATTTGCTGGATGAAACTTTATTTACATGTCAACTGGAAGTCATTGTCTCTTTCTCTTCCTGTTGGCACCAGTCTTACATGTACAAATACAAATGGTACACAAAATCAAAGAGCAATTTGAAATATACTTTATGCCAGTATCAGAAATGAACAATATTTTAACAATTTTTAACAAACTGTGCCTCATCCATTCGTCAAATACTTTATTAAGAATTTATGACCTCTTACCCTAAAAATAAAATTAACATCAGTTAATGATTTATGCCATAATATGTATAACTAGGACTATAATAGAATATTAAGAACTAATTAAGATGTTACAAATTAAAAATAGAATTCATTCATTAGTTAATTAAGGGCATTTTGAATTTCAAGGGGCATTTTTGTTTTGTTTTGTTATTTTGGTGGCATTTTTTGCCCTGAGCCACCCTAAATTTCTGTCATGCTTAATCACATTTCATCAGATGATGCTTGAAAATGAAAGGGATAAATCATTTATTCACCCTCATGCAATCCCAGATGTGTATGACTTTCTTTCTTCTGTAGTACACAAACACATTTTTTTAGAAGAATATTTCAGCTCTGTAGGTCAATACAAATCAAGTGAATGGTGACCAGAATTCCAAAAGCTCAAAAAAGGAGATTAAGGCAGCATAAAAGTAATCCTTATGACTCCAGATTTTTAGTCCATGCCTTCTGGAGCGTTCCAATCGGTTTTGGGTGAGAACAGACCAAAATATAACTCTTTTTTTTTATTATTTATTTTACTATAAATCTTGACATCAGCAGTCTCCTTGGTGATCATGATGTGAAGTTCAGTTACACTTCCTGGCGCCATCTAGCGCTCTGTGCATTCATCAAGCACCAGGAAGTGTAATCAAGCATGAAATCATTATTGTTCGTAGAGACTGCAATGGCAAAATATAAAGTGAAAAATGAGTAACATTTTGGTTTGTTCTCATCTAAAATCAATTAGATCACTTCAGAGGACATGGATTTAACCACTGGAGTCTTATGGATTACTTTTATGCTGCTTTTTTGTGCTTTTTGGAGCTTCAAAAATTTTGGTCACCATTCCTACAGAGCATGAGATATTCTATTAAAATTCTAAATTTGTGTTCTGCAGAAGAAAGAAAGTCATACTCATCTGGGATGGCATGAGGGTGAGTAAATTATGAGAGAATTTTCATTTTTTGGATGAACTGTCTCTTTAAGAGCAGGAATACACCTTTAAACACAGCTTCTGTGTGTCATGCTGAAAAACAAACTAGGGTGTCTTTTTATGGTAATCTTCACCTACTCATGGCACTAATTAACTATGTAATAAAATAAGGTTCTCTCTATTGTTAGAAAAACTATTATAAAGGACTTTCTCCACATTTCTGGGTTGGAAATGCTCCATTTCTGCTTATTTATTTGTTTGTGTTTATAATTAATGTCCTGTATTTGTGTGAAAATACATATTCACCACCTTGTGCACTAATATTCTTTATTATTTATAATCATAGTTTTAGATATGTATTATTCTTAAATTTTTTTCCTTCAAATGTATATTTGTTTATTAAATAATCCTATATAGTTTGTTTTGATCCTAAACATTCATACAAATCGCCTGAACCTGTCTCTATTTAATTTGGTATAGACAAAACTATATAGCCCACTGGGGATCAACAGCACAGTACTAATTTATTGACCCTTAATAGTCAATATAGTTTTGTCCATACCAATTAATTAAAAATAAGTGCGCGGCCCCTTTAAGAGAGCAGTGCGGTCCCTTTAAGAGAGGTTGAAATGGTTGCTTGCGCAGACAACTGTGGAATTTACTGAGGAAAGAGAAAACATAAGCTTGCTGCTCTAATATTTCACCGGAATACAGTCAACTAACGACAACGACTGAACTATGACGTATATTAAGGTAGCTCATGAAACGGAATAATGTTAACATACATTTTCTTGTTTCCTGCGGTTTATTGATGTGTTTGTGTGATTAGACGCTAATAGCTAGCGAGTTAGCAGATTGCTAATGATAGCCGAAGAGCTAATACAACTTTATGAAAATAATAAATCACGGTTTTGACGATAAGAGAGTGTTATTATTGTATGTTAAAATGGTTTGCAAGGCTTCCATTTTTTTGTGAGCAAAGTTAAGTATAATCAGGTAAACGACGTTCTTATGGCTAATTTGTGAGCCTTCAGCTCAGCTTATTTAAATAATGTTAAGATTTTGATTTATTATAGGCATTAATATGACAAATAATCAGTACACGAACGTTGTCTAGTTTACTCAGATTAATGATTAACAGACATGTTATATTAGCTCATGACAGATCTATCCTAAAGTAGACAGGCTAATTAATAACTGTTGAAAATAATGACTTATATTGTGCATTGTGTGTTATATTTCTGTTTATTGTGCATGTATTTGGGTCATTGACATATAACACTTGTGTTCTTAGAAATTTACTCTTTGTGTCCAGTTTGGTTTCATACATTTTTGAAAAACCTTTTATAGCTTTTTCTACAAAAAATGAATAAATATTTAGTGTCATAAAAAAAATGTTGTGGTGTAAACATCAAAATAATTAAAATAATTTTCTTGCACCTTCAATGGAGTGTAAACAACTTGATCATTAAGTTTTTAAACACATTTTTCAAAGGTTATATATATATATATATATATGAATTTGAGTCAAAAATATAAAAAAAGTTTCTCATGGTTATACCTCATGACCTCAACAAAATGTGCCTTTGTATAAAAATGTACCATTTTTATATTTTAATTTTTTTTTTTACTTCAGACTTAATTGTTTTTGTCAACATAAACCACAAAATGGCTCAACACATGTTGGTTACGCCACATGACTTTAATTTGGTGGACAAAAGTAGTAGCTGCCAAGGCTAATTCCTCATAAGAAAGACATTTTAAATGTGATTGTAGGATGTGATTATTTTTAATTTGTGGTTTTGACCCAACTGCTCCAATTTTTCTTGCAGGGGTGAGTGAGGTGTATCGTACCCCTCCCTAGGATGGACAGTTATTTTAAGGCTGCTGTGTGTGACCTGGACAAGCTGTTGGATGACTTTGAACTCAATGCAGGTTGGAAAATTGTTTTTGTTTCGTTTTTTGCTTATTGGGGAAAAAAAAGAGAAACTGAAAATTGTTAAATGTTTCGTAATCATCTTATTTCACAATGTATTTACATTTATACATTTTAATGTTAGATGCTTAATGAAGAATGTGCCTTAATTTACTTTATAAATATATATGTAAGACTCATGATCTTGTGATGTATGTCAAGCATGTTATGATATATTTATAGATAGATGTCATAAGATTTATGGCTTTGTCTTAGTCATTTTTATAAAAGGATATATAGGACACACTACAATAATATATATACAGTATATACACAGAATTCTTCTATTTCACATGATTTACTCTTTAAATGAGTAATAAAATGAGTGCATCAGAGACATGAAGCCTAGAACAGCTATTTAGGAAATCAGTTGCCTGGGACAAAGTATTCCAGAGTGCCATGTAAAATGTATTTCTTTCATTTGTTGTGTTTAAGGTATTGATAACTGCTGTATTTTACTATTGTTTTTATTACTTTGTTTTCAGAGGAGCTTGATAACAAGCCTGCCACATTTGCAAGTCCTTCATGTCCGGACTCTACACATTTCCCTGGTCATCATGTGGGCCTTCAGATCTTCAAACCAGAGCAACACTCAGTCTCACAAACACTCCCAGATGTCAATGCACTGCACTATGGACTAACATCACAAAGTATCACCTTAAACCAAAATGATTCTTATTCCAGTGAAAGGCCGCTCACAGGTGTGGACCTCCTGTCCTCTGTTGACAGCAGAGGTCTCAAAAGTTCTGTACCTCCTTGTCCAGACAGGTCTTTGAAACCTGTGTGTGACCTGGTGAATGATACAGGATCTAATAAGCTCCAGCAGGCTGATGGTCATGAAGACTTTAAAGAGCTGGATGTTACTGAGAAACAAACTGATGAGGAACTTCTAGTTGACTTTGAGAGTCCAGTTGTATCTTTTTCAGATGATGTTTCTAAGTCCAACCATGTTGAACAGAAACATGTCTTTGAGGTTCCTCCAAGTTCCTTCAGCTTGCTTGATGTCATATTACCAGCAGCTTCAGACAAGATTACAGAACCTCTGAATGCTTCAGTTAACACAATACCTTTAGAAAGCAAACACACAGACATCCAAAGTACCTGTCTTGAAGACTCCAACTCAAATGACCCAAGCAGTGCTCCATGCAGTCCAGAGAATGAGGAAGTTGTTAGTAATTCAGGTTCTCATGCTACAGATGAGGATATTTTAGCAATCAATGATGACCATACTGTGTCATTCCAGCCTGACTCGATGGATACACAACCTTCTGAAGATGACAATGTCAAAAATCCAGAAGATTCGTCCGGAAGTCCCTCCTTGGAGAAGGAACCTTCTCTGTCCTGCTTGCCAATGGCTGTATCTATGTGTGGGTCTCTTGTGGCATATTTAGAACCTCAGGAGACAACATTGCTTGAAACCAAAGATGAGGCTGAACCGGAAGAAACCTCAGCCATTAAGGAGGCTGAAGATTTAATTCTTCCGTTAGAAGAGCCCGTAACTCCATTCTCCCCCTTTAGGCCTGATTCATCACCTGAAGATGAACCTGAGCTGGTCCAGATCATGTCTAACTCTGAAGGGGCTACAGCCGTCTTGGGCCATTACCCTGAAAGAAACTTTAAGTGCACCTTATCCCCAACAGAGAAAATAACTTGTAGAGATTCTTCTCCCTATTCAGAGAGCCCAAATTATTCATACGAGTTTGGAATCGCCAACGATTACCTTCCTGAAAGTGACCAGACCGGGATGATGGTAACGGACGAGGAACTAGATGCCTTTTTAATGGGTCAAGGTGTGAAAATCAACTCTGACACAGCCACAGAAACATTTGTAGATGATGGTTTTTCGGACTATAATGGAGATGTGGATGGAGATGCCTTTTTACATGGGGAGCTGCAGAGCTGTAAAGTAGAGACGTTTGCTTCACCTGAGAGTGATGGTTCGCTTCAATATTTGGAGGAGAGTGAAGGCTCGAATATTTCTTCTTCTTCTCAGGACAGTAGCCCATTGAGAACAGACTCCACACAAACAGTTAGCCATGAAAGCATAACCAGCCCTGTTGCAATTCAGTCCGTTTGCTCCTCCAACCGAGAGTCAAATTATGGAGGTGCAAGACCAAAGCAGTTGTCCAACCAAACCATACGACACACAACCAGCCAAGCTGAAGCTGATGCGATTAGCCCCGAGACAGAGACTGGCACTCAAATTTCGTCTGTGGTGCAACCAACCCCCAACCAGGATGAACATAACTTTGATCACCCCTCTTATCAGCAATATGAGGCCAGTTATGGTCAAGACGAGCTCTCAGAACCTCCGCCGTATCCTGGAGAGACACTGGAGGATGGGGAAGCATCTTTAGATCAGCCAGGAAATGAGGCAGATGGTTTGGGATCAAAGCAACCTCCATGGGTCCCAGATTCTGAGGCACCCAACTGCATGAATTGTGGGCAAAAGTTTACCTTCACCAAGAGGAGACACCATTGCCGGGCATGTGGAAAAGTAAGTCTGTTTAAGAATTTACACTTAGTGTCAGTAGTCAGTATTGTCTGAAATATGCTTAAGCTATATTAGGCTGTGCGTTACATTGATTTTACCATGGTTAAGGGATGTTTACCTCATTTAATGTGATAAAATAACAAATGCATGGCCTTAAGTGGTTCATTGTGTTTATAAAGTGAGATAAAAGATATCAATATTCAATAAAAATTACTAATATTAATAAATACAGTAGAGTTATTCCACCAAGTAAGATTATTCATTAGCCTAACTGTTGTTCGAAGTTGCCAATTAATTTTAAAATGGAAATAATATAGATTACGGTGCACTTACATAGAATTCAATTGCCTTATATAATTAGATGTATTAATAATAACAACAACAATAAACTTCTGCCAAGTATTGTAGTTCATTAACGGAATAGTTTACCCAGAAATGAAAATTCTCTCATGATTTACTTAACTTTAAGCCATCCCAGATGTGTATGTTTTTCCTTCTTCAGCAGAACCGAAATGAAGATTTTTATAAGCACATTTCAGCTCTATTTGTCCATGCAATGTAAGTGAATGGGTGCCATCAGGCTGGCTGTTTGACGGTCCAATCGATGAATGTCTTCTGAAGCAAATCGATAGGTTTGTGTAAAAGAATAAATAGATAATTAAACATTTTAAAAAAAGCTTCCTGCTTCCAGTCAACCCATCACAGAGCTGTCACGTGACACAAGCATGATGGTGCGTTCACGTGAGAGGACGGAAGTGCGCGCTTTGTATACAACAGAGGAATGAACATCATGCGAGAGTTAGGTCATTTCAAACCGTTTCTCAGCTCTGGCAGGAAGTAACGATTTATAGTTAAAAATATTTTAGTTATCGATTTTCTTCAGAAGATATTAACTGATCCACTGGTGTCATGTGGAGTACTTTTATGCCACATAAATACGCCTTTTGGACCATCAAACGGCCAGAAGCCTGATGGCACCTGTTCAGTTTTAATTGTATGGACAAACAGAGCTGAAATGCGCTTATAAAAATCTTCATTTCGGTTCTGCTGAAGAAGGAAAAACATACACATCTGGGATGGCTTAAAGGTGAGTAAATCATGAGAGGATACAATTTTTTGGGTGAACTAATCCTTTAACGTAGATGAAGGCTGTTTATGGTCATCAGGCAACTTAGAATTATAGAATTAAATTGACCTGTAGTCACGTGTGTACAGGGTGGCCCAAAAAAAAAAACAGGGCCACTACGTTTGATTGCTCATTTCTTAAAAATGCATAAAAGTGTTTGCACGATTTTTGGCGTACTTCTATGATTTTTTTTTTCTAAACAACAAAATTACCTCACTGTGACGGCATCGTAAGCAACTGTTTGCTGCAAATAAATAAGTAAATTGTTTAGCTAAGTTTTCAATAGCAGCAAACTTGGGTGCTTCTCTTTTGCCCTGCAGCCCCGTTTATTTTTTTATTTTTTTTTCGGCCAGACTATTTACTTATTTATTTTTAGCAAATTGTTGCTTACAATGTCATCACAGTGATGTCATTTTGTTGTTTAAAAAAAAGTCGTAGAAGTATGCCAAAAATCGTGCAAACGCCTTTATGCATTTTTAAGATATGAGCAATCAAACACAGTGGCCCTCTTTGTTTGTTTTTGGCCACCCTGTATAAAAGTTATTTTACATTGGCTTTTAACGTGGCTTATCGAATCAGATTTTAAATTGGATGAATTAAATTTAACAGTTGAGTGTTGATACAGATTTACTGATTTGATTCAGATAAATTTGGGTATATTTTAGTTATAATGTTAATTTACACAACAAAATATTAGCTAATTTGAGTAAACATTGTTTTAAGTACTTAAGACGATTATTCAAGACAAGTGATGGTAGTCCTTCGATTTCGAACATGACGCATTTTGTCTGTGCCAACTTCTGTGCTAACGTATCGTCTTTTTGATTTGTAACTAGTAGCACCTAATAAACAAGCAAAAAATGTACAGTGCTTGCATTTTTTGGGGATGCAATTTCAAATGGCTGTATATTTAAGCTGTGAATATTTCAATTGAAAACATTTCACACAATTTCATGATTAAAAATGCAATATCCACTTTCCAAAATTCTGTTCCAAAAAATTCCTCCTCTTTTTTTTTTTTTTAATTTCATCTTTATTATTCAACAGGTAATATTCAGTCTATTATATTTTGCTTTGCTGTCAGAGCCGTAGCCTAACAGGCTGCGCTTATGACATGTGGTGCTGATTCATCGCAGGTGACCTGAGTTTGAGTCCTGGCTGGTGAGGTCCCATTCCCAATCTTCTCCTCTGTCATTTTCCTGTCTCCTCTCCACTAATTCTGTCATTAAAAAGCCTACAAAAGGACAAAAAATCAAAAACATATTTTGCTTTGCAAATTCGCCTCTAAAATTTCAGTGATTGAATTTCGATTGCCTAGTAGCAGAGAGTGAAGATTGTGCATCGGCACTCTACTGCATTTTTTTCAATGCCAGGATGTTCAAGGTTAGATTTCCAACTGAATTTTAACCACTGAGAGGTGGATTTGCAAAGCGAAATATAATGGACTGAATATTACCTGTTGAATAATAAAGATGAAATTTTAAAAAAGAAATTTTTTATTTATTTTTTTTCTCCCCAATTTGGAATGCCCAATTCCCACTATTTAGTAGGTCCTCGTGGTGGCGCAGTTATTCACCTCAATCCGGGTGGTGGAGGATAAGTCTCAGTTGCCTCCGCTTCTGAGACCGTCAGTCCGTGCATCTGATCACGTGACTCGTTGTGCATGACACCGCGGAGACTCGCAGCATGTGGAGACTCCTGCTACTCTCCGCGATCCACACACAACTTACCACACGCCCCATTGAGAGCGAGAACCACTAATCATGACCACGAAGAGGTTACCCCATGTTACTCTACCCTCCTTAGCAACCGGGCCAATTTGGTTGCTTAGGAGACCTGACTGGAGTCACTCAGCACACCCTGGAGTGGTAGTCAGCGTCAATTCTCGCTGAGCTACCCAGCCCCCTCAAATAATGAATCCACTTTCCAAAAAATATTTATTATTGCATTTTTAATGATGAAATTGTGTGAAATGTTTTCAGTTGAAATATTTACAGCTTAAATATACAACCATATGATATTGCATCCCCAAAAAATGCAAGCACTGTTAATGCAATGCATTTATTTTTCAATTAGTGCAATTCAGCATGCTTTTTATTTCAAAGACATTTGTCATTATAATACTTCCATATCCAAACATCATCTGCAGCCTGAAACTGAACTTTTGATCAGATTGTAGGAGTGAATGCACTTGGTTGCATAGAGCTATAGGATGCTCCCTTGCTCCCTATTTAGAGAATGACTTATCCTCCAGTGTGCTGTCTGTCTGCACTGGTCTCAGAACAGTTCGAAATGCACCTTATTTTCATCCTAACTCCATATAAAGCCTCAAAGCAATTTTATTTTCAGCTTTTGGATTAATACATTGATTCTCAATGTGAAAATACACAGTAAATATAGGAATGCATTTACTAATTTTAATGAATAGAATCGTATTGTACAGTGAAATTAAAATATAACAAATTATAATTTTTTTTTTTTGGTATTGTTCAATTGTAGATTGCAATTATTATTATTTTTTTACACAGCCCTATTTAATAAGTATTGTTACACAGCTCTCTAGAATGCTTGGTTCAGATTGGTCAATCATGGTGTTCTGTGGTCAAATATTTTATTATAATGACCGCAAAACTGTAAAATGGACTGTTATCTCAGGCAAGTATTTCCATTTAAAAACATAGCTGTACTTGTTTCATGTCTTTCAAATTGCTCGGTGCTTTCTCTTCTTGCATAATAAAATAATTTAAACTCAAGTTAATATTTAATGGCCATTATTTATTTATTTCCCATGTTATAATATACAGATTGGGAAATCATTATTGTAAAATAAACTCTTTCAGGGTAAAACAGTGACTGACTGTTTATTATCCCTTACTTAGTTTCTTAGTAATGTGTTCCAGATCACTTCAATTTTGAAAGTGACTTTGTATAGGAGTTGGGTCTGTCCTGACTTTTGGAGGTGAATGGAAAATAACCGCAGTGTGAATCAATGAATTAACATGCAGTCAGCTGCTGTGATTTTGAAACAAAGACCTGCTGTTGTATACACATCTATTTATAACACCAGGAAAGTCTTAAAGCCTGTAGTCCTCTCTCTGAGACAGCAAACGTATTCATTTTATCTATTGGTGTGGGGTCTTTTTGTTTTCATTATGTAAGTGTGTAGTTTATTCTGCTCTGGAGTTGCTAAATATAGAGCTGGATTTGCTGGGTCAGCAGGGTGTATTTTTAGTGCCGGTATAGTTTCCCACTTAAACTGCTGCACTGAATTGCACTTCTCAAGACATATTGGGCCAATAAATTAAATGAGCTAAAGGACACTAGAGAGTTATCTCCAGGTATATGCCTGTTTTCAGAGATGAAGTACTGCGTTTACTCAGTGTATAATGTGGTCTGGTTTGCAGGTGTACTGTGCAGGCTGCTGTAACCGTAAATGCAGACTGAAATATCTTGAGAAAGAGGCCAGAGTTTGTGTCACCTGCCATGTTACCATACAGAGAGGTGAGTGCTAAACCACTTTAATGTAATGTACGGCTGTCTTAATAAAATATACTTAAAGCTGCACTACGTAACTTTGTGCTCTCTAGCGACATCTGTGGTTGAAACTTAAAATTGCAAGCAATTTGTGGAAGAATACGTTACATCCGTCGTGTTTCAACACTGCTCTTGTGGCGGACGAATCTCATGATTTTTAGATTACCTGGACATCGCCTGTGCGATCATGACTGAAAGATATAACGTGTTATTTTCATATTGATATAATTAAGTTGTAAGATTAAACATTTTAAAAATGATATATTACTTGCATTGAAGATAAACAGCACTTATTTACATATGAATGAATTGTACACTTCTGTCACTACACTCAAAGTGCTTTTACATTGAGAACAGGGGACTCTCCTGAATCACCAGCAGTTACAAGTTTATTTTAATATGATTATTCAAGTGTTTTATCGACTACTAATATTTGTATTGTGTTATACTTATCAATTTAAGAGGTTAAACTCATGATACTGTTGATTCAAGTTCAATGTAAGACTTCAGTATTTTGACATTATTAATCTTGTCAACGAAATCAATGATGAAAACGTTTGTTGACGAAAGGTTTTTTGATTTCGTCAATGATAACAAAGACGAGATTGGAAAAAGCGCCTCAATCCGGGTGGTGGAGGACGAATCTCAGTTGCCTTCACGTCTGAGATGTCAATCTGCACATCTTATCACGTGGCTTGAGCGCGTTACCACGGAGACGTAGCGCGTGTGGAGGCTTCATGCTATTCTCCACGGCATCCACACATAACTCGCCACGCGCCACACCGAGAGTGAGAACCACATTATAGCGACCACGAGGAGGTTACCCCATGTGACTCTACCCTCCCTAGCAACCGGGCCAATTGGTTGCTTAGGAGACCTGGCTGGAGTCACTCAGCACACCCTGGTTTTGAACTCACGACTCCAGGGGTGGTAGTCAGCATTTTTACTCGCTGAGCTACCCAGGCCCTTGTACATTATTATTTATTTTTTTTCTAAACACTTGAATATTTGATTAAAGTTTGGTCTGTTACAGTTTGACACTTTTGTCCATTTTGCATGTCAAGACTAAAATTTATGAATATAACATGATGAAATATTGACTTTTTAAAGAACATTTTTGTCAAAAGACTAAAACTGACTAAAATGAACACGGCAGTTGATAAAGCAAGTGAAACTGTAGGCCTAATAACACCGTAAAATAACAAGCAATAATGGGGATAAAATATACTTTATTAAACATAAAAATAATATATAGCCTATAAGAAGTCCATTTCAGAACTCATACGTATTAGTAAACATGCACAGTAACTTCCCCTGACAACGGATCACACGGGTAATGTTCGATTCATAAAAGCATTACCCCCACTAGACAACATACTGTATCATTATAGCAGGTAAACAACTTCGCCAAACGGATAACATATAAACATCCATCCAGACTGCAGTGACGCTCTCCTAAACTGTGTAAGTATTACTGAACTGAGTTGAACAGCATCCTCAGCCGGAACATGTGACAGCCGGCACTTCTTTCCTGTATTTACGGACATGACATCATGACACCCCATGTGACTCTACCCTCCCTAGCAACCGGGCCAATTTGGTTGCTTAAGGGACCTGACTGGAGTCACTCAGCACGCCCTGGATTCGATCTCGCGACTCCAGGGGTGATAGTCAATGTCAATACTCGCTGAGCAACCCAGGCCCCCATAATCCAATATTATTTAGTTGCTTGAGAAAAAACCGATCGGCACATGTAATTATTATTTTTTTTTTTTGCCCTCTTCCCCATTTCACGTTGCATGTAAACTTTACCGGCGTTATTGCCGGCTTATAACGTGCGCAAGTCTTGTTCTCAAAACTGTTTACATTTCGAAGTCAAAAGCAGATTATTATAAGTCTCATGTAATCGCAGATTTCTTACATTCTCAGTTTTTTGAATAAGCTGTTTTTTTTTATAGTTATGACTCATAATTTATGAGCATCTTGTTGTGCATGTCACATTCAAGACGTGTCGGCTGTTAAACTTACTGCTGCTGTTTCTGCCTCACAAATCCACCAATTTGCGTGGTGATGTTGGCGTAAATAAAACGACATATTTGATGTACTGTAGCACCAGGACATGACACGGTTGTTTGGCAAATTTGACAAGCTGTACCGCTACAATACAATCTACTTGCTGTTTGTCATTGATCTTCTCGCCTATATACTGTAAGTGTGTTGATCTGTTTTCCTGTGAGCGCTCAGCACTGCCTCTCCGGGGAGGAGACTGTTCCGCAGCTCTCAGTATTGCGCTGAATGGTTTTAATTACACTATAATGTGTTTATGTATCATACAGTTCATGTGGTATTGTATAGTGAGTGTCATATCATACGATACGATTTTTTTGCACCCCTAATTTTTCATTTATTTTGATTTAGATTTTTCATAAATCTAACACAATGCAACAAATCAGGACAAATATAGAACAGGATTCATTATTTTGAATTATCACACTGAAATTTCATGAGATGCAACTGGCTGACAAACACATTTTGAGCTACACATAACCCATAATCTACACATATGATACACATCAGCTACACCGAAGTTACACACAAATACACATATTTTCTCAGGCACTTGAGCCTAAATAGCGAAACTTACATTATTTCAGTAGTACACCCAAAAGACAATAGTGTGTTACACTTGCTATAGTTAACTTCAGTATTGCTTCTGCATCAGCTAGCAATGTCAAATGTAAATCAAAACCATCACTGAAACTTCAGTGCGGCCTCGAGAACGAATTAAGTATAATATATGTGTACACGCATATGGGTTAGTTCATTGTTGCACAGAAAATCAACATGAAATAGTGTTTGTTTATATAAATATAGTACTCTTTTCTCTTGTAATAAACAAAGAAATAGATATCCTGTGATGGAAATTTTAAATAGATACAAAATAATCAAAAAATATATAATTTATGGAAGTGCGGAAAAAAAAAAAATCCCAGACACACTTACATTCCTCGGGTCTCTAGAGACCCTATACACTTTTGGTACTTAAACCATTATTAAAAAAATATATATAATGTTTGTTGCAATTTTGTGTGTGTGTGTGTGTGTGTGTGTGTTACACTATTTATAAGAGAGAGACTGAGGAATACTAAACATGTTTGGGCACAACTCCAAAAATGGATGAGGTACAGGGGGTGGAATGAGGTCCCGGGTCTCTAAAGACACAAGGTATTCGTTTAAGGTTTGAAGCAATATTCCAGGTTCAATACAAGTTAAGCTCAATCAACAGCATTTGTGGCATAATGTTGATTACCACAAATTATTTTGACTCATCCTTCCTTTTCTTTTTAAAAAAAAAAAAAAGCTAAAATCGAAGTTCCAGTGAGGCACTTACAATAGAAGTGAATGGGGCCAATTTTTGGAGGGTTTAAAGGCAGGAATGTGAAGCTTATAATTTTATAAAAGCACTTACATTAGTTCTTCTGTTCAAACTAGTGTATTATTTGAGCTGTGAAGTTGTTTAAACCATTTTTACAGTCATTTTAGGCTTTTAGGGTTTACAGCATTTCATCTTCATGGAAACGAAGTTGTAAAATTGGCTATAACTTTACACAGAAAAGGTTTGTAAGCTATTTTATCACACTAAAATCATATTAGCACACATTGTTTACACCTTGTGGCTATACTTTTGAAACCGTGAGTATTTTAACATTTACGGAGTGGCCCCATTCACTTCCATTGTGTCTCACTGTAACCCAGATTTGTTTTTTATTTTTTTAGAGACGAGTCTAAATTAATTTTTGTGGTAATCAACATTATGCCACAAATGCTGCTGATTGAGCTTCACTTGTATTGAACCGGGAATATTCCTTTAAGAGATTAATGTGATTCCATCAAAACCTACAGCAGTTTGTCCAGCTGTTTTCTTTGATATTAGTGCAGAATCATTCATACAAAAAATGAAAGATGACCATTAACTTTTTTTTGCAAAGCTCCTCATTTCATACAGTGAATGCATATAGTGTACAAGGGCTGTCGAGCTTTAAACAAGGCAAACAAAGCTACATATACCAATATAGCATAAATATATAATGGACTACTCTTATAGTGGTTGTTTTTTGGAGCTCGAAAAGGCCTTTCCTCTTTTTATTTTTTTTAATGTATGTATATCTCATTTTGTGTTCCATGAAAGAATGAAAGTCATATGTTTCGAAACTACATGAGGGTGAGTAAATGATGACAATTTTCCTTTTTGGGTAAACTATCCCTTTTAAACTTCATTCATACCTTCTCAATCATGTCTCTCGATGCTCAAGTTTTCAGTATGATTATTTGTCAAGTAGCCTAAATGAAAGGTGACACCGATGTCCTTGGATGGGATGTACCATTTTGTTAAATTTAAGACTCATGGACCTCTCGTGCACCTTTTGAAATGAAGCAGCCGAGATGCCCTTTACCCTTTTTTTTTTTTAATTTATGGGCAACCTTTTCAGATTAAGCATCTGAAGCTCTTTTATTTTTCAAGGGCTGATTTAATGGAGAAGATCAAGGCGTTGTATTTTTTTATTTATTTTTTGTCCTGGATGGTCTGTAAAAAGAGGTTGGCTCATGGTGTGTGGCCAAGTGAGTGGTTTATTTGCACATTAAAAAGGACATTCATCACAAAGCAGCATGTCAGTGCTACGAGTCACCAGCCAGCTCTCGCAGGGTTTGGTGCAGGGCTGGGTGGAGCCAGGGCACTGGTGCATGTCCTTGAGCGCGCGCGCGCGTGTGTGTGTGTGTGTGTGTGTGTGTGTGTGTGTGTGTATGTGGTGGGGGGGTGGTGGTACTGGACCCACCTGGTGCAGTATTCGTGATCCACTCTCTTACTCACTCCCTGTTTGAGGAATAGAGTTAGACACACAAACACACACACACACACACACACACAGCTCCTGCTTCGTCACGCATTTCAGTAGACAAGGGTTTCGTCACCCCCTCAGCCTGGGGCAGCCATTTAACACAACCTTGTCCGTCTCTTCGATGGACAGAGCTTGTACTAGGAGCTCAGTTGGAGCCAGTTACATTCGTATGACTGGATCCCGTTTCAGGACGAGAACTGGGCCGTCCCCCCATCCTTCTGTCACATGCGTGCTCTCTCTCGTGTATCAGCATGGGCGACACTTCATCCATTGCTCAGCATGTACTAACACGGTCCTTGGAGACTTACGTGAAACCTGTGATGAAGCTGAAAAAGAATTTGGGTTGGAGTTAAGTTGGGATGAGGTAAGTTTAGGACAACACTGAACCAAAGAGAAATCTCTTGGGACTTAAAGGGTTAGTTCACCCAAAAATGACAATACTGTAATTTTTTTTTACTCGACTTCATGTTGTTCGAAACTTGGATGACTGACTTTCTTCCGTGGAATGCAGATGACGACGTTAAGGAGAATGATAGCCTCAGTCACCATTCACTTTCATTGCAATTTTTTTTTTTTTTCAGTACAGTGAAAGTGACTGTGAATGGTGACTGAGGCTGAACTATGCCTTAAAAGTGTAATTGTACATTTTGGCGCTTTATGTGAGGTAGTTTAGGTTTTTATGAATTTTAACGAGTTCAACCTAAATATTTGTTTTTCCGATTAATCTGCACTGATGGTTGCTTTTGGATCAGTTATTGGCAAAAATCAACGATGTATACTTTTTATTTTTTTTATTTTATTTTTTTAAAGTCAAGGATGAAAACTGCTCACATTTGTATTTTGTTACTGTAAGGTTATAAACATGAGCGCTCCAAAGAGGTTAAGTAGCAGGTTTCATGGTTATGTCAGTATTGTTATTTTTGTAATAGAGCACTATTTTACATTTTAGTGGAATTTTCATTCATATTATTAATTTTAAAATCTATCGGCCGATTAATCAGCTATGAGCCTGTGCTTGTGGTGTTGGGGGTTGTTTTTTTTTTAAACCTTATTTATAGGTATCTGCAAAATCCACTATCGGTCGACCTCCACTTCTAACTTTTCTGCAGCATCTTTAAGCTGTTTTGGTATTTATTTCTTGGCTTCACTTTTTTCTTTTGCCTAGGTGTATTTGTCATCATAGTAATTTTCAGCGTGAGCCACACTGTAAAAAAAAATGCTGTTGTTTTAACAAAACAAAAAAAACCTGACAGCTGTGTTTGCCAGAATAATTATGTAAAAAATAGTTAAAATGTAAACAACTTTACAGAACAACATGTACATTTTACAGTTTAAAATTGTTGTAATATACATGACCACGATGGCACTAAAAAAATAATAATAATTATCTTAAATTTACAGAAAAAAAACCCCGTCAATCTTGATATTAACCTTCTGAAACTGTAAAAATCTGCTTTTTACTTTATAAGGTATTGTTAATCACCGTAAAAATTACAGAAGAGCACATGATGATATGATGTTCATCAATAGAGGCTCTTCCCGGAGCAATGACCAATAAACATGTCGAGACAGTGCTCAGAGACACTCACACAAACACTAAACACCATCAGGGTAACACATGTGAAATATAAATAATGCAGTAAACATGAACTAAACTACATTAAATATAAAACAGAACACCCCAATAAAGATAAGTGATATTAAAAATAAGAAACATAACCATTCCCATAAAATATAATGAAATATGATGGGCCATGCAGGGAATTGTGGGAACGCCCAATTATTTTTTACTGTAATTTTAATAATAATTTACTGTTAGAAGTACATGTACTCTCTTGTTAAACAATGTAAAAAATTTTTTACCATTAATTATACAGGAAAATCATACTTTTTACATCTAAATCATTTAATTTGTACAACATTTTATTGTAAAAACTACTGTATTGTCTTAAAATATATTAGTTTTTTACTGTATATTTTACAGTTAATATTCGTTAATCAATGTTTTATTTCTGTAGCATTTTTACAGTTTTTACCAATAAAATTACAGACATTGTTTACAGTGCAGCATATTTACAGTTTTGTGTTGATAGCTGACATGTTTGAGTTTGTCAGATGCAGTGCCAATAGAATCAGTTCGATAAGTGTCCATGAATCTTAATCAACATAATGCAAATCAAGCCTGACTCTCTACTAGAGAAGGTATCAGCACACTGAGCTGCAGTTTGCACTGGACATCCTGTTTCTTCAGTTCAGTTTGGTGGCAGATTGCCCTTCAGTTTATAAACAACTCTCTGTGATTATAATCTCAATTATTTATTCCACTAGCCTCAATTACAGCTGCCACAATTAAAGCTGATATGTGTAACTTTTTTTGATGTTAAAATACTTTCTCGTGTCCCAGCTTAACCCTTTAAGTGGGCCGGTGAGGGTAAAAAGTAATTATTAAAATATGAATAACTACAGTCTTGACCAACACAAAATAGGTATCATTTTAAAGCTTAGAATTTGTACTTTACAATGTATCTATGCATTATGACCAAAACTGAACAAGTGCTTTGATCATTTATTAAAAAAAATTGTTTTATCACCAAAAAAAATAGTTTTTATCACAGTACATATTATTGTAATAGATAAAAACATCAAACCCATCAAATAGCCATGTCACATGTTGTTAAAAAGCTCTCAGAAAGTAGAATACAACCAGCCTATTTGTTTCTCACAGACAAAAAATATAGCGAGTAATAGCTAAGTATATGTCTTTGTCCTACATGTTTCAAGTGAACAGATGTTGCTCATACAGTTGAAGTCAGAACTTTATATACACTGTGGAAGTCATTAAAATGTGTTTTTTAACCACTCAACAGATTTAATATTAGCAAACCATAGTTTTGGCAACCGTTTAGGACTACTTTGTGCATGACACAATAAATTTTTCCAACAATTGTTTACAAACAGATTGTTTCACTTTTAATCGACTTTCGCATTTCCAGTGGGTCAGAAGTTAACATTCACCAAGTAAACTGTGCCTTTAAGCAGCTTGGAAAATTCCAGAAAATGATGTCAAGCCTTTAGACAATTAGCTTCTGATAGGAGGTGAACTGAAATGGAGGTGTACCTGTGGATGTGTTTTAAGGCGTACCTTCAAACTCGGTGCCTCTTTGCTTGACATCATGGGAAAATCAAAAGAAATCAGCCAAGACCTCAGAAAAAGAAATGTGGACCTCCACAAGTCTGGTTCATCCTTGGGAGCAATTTCCAAATGCCTGAAGGTACCACATTCATCTGTACAAACAATATCTCATCAGACCGCTCAGGAAGGAGACTCATTCTGTCTCCTAGAGGTGAACATAGTTTGGTGCGAAAAGTGCAAATCAATCCCAGAACAACAGCAAAGGACCTTGTGAAGATGCTGGAGGAAACAGGTAGACAGGTATCTATATCCACAGTAAAACAAGTCCTATATTGACATAACCTGTAAGGCTGCTCAGCAAGAAAGAAGCCACTGCTCCAAAACCGCCATAAAAAAGCCAGAATACAGTTTGCAAGTGCACATGGAGACAAAGATCTTACTTTTTGTAGGAATGTCCTCTGGTCTAATGAAACAAAAATTGAACTGTTTGGCCATAATGACCATTGTTATGTTTGGAGGAAAAGGGTGAGGCTTGCAAGCCAAAGAACACCATCCCAACTGTGAAGCATGGGGGTGGCAGCATCATGTTGTGGGGGTGCTTTGCTGCAGGAGTGAATGGTGCACTTCACAAAATAGATGGCATCATGAGGAAGGAAAATTATGTGGATATATTGAAGCAACATCTCAAGACATCAGCTAGGAAGTTAAAGGTGTATCTAAACTTCTGACTTCAACTGTATATGCTGCGCCTTTGTTTATAACTTCACGAAAAATAAACGGAACATAAAATATCACATACCATTAGAGAAGGACGATTATTTTTAAAACAAGCCCACACACAAGTAATCGTTTACATAGATCATTATATAACCCACAAGAAGCACAATGTGTACACGGCATCTGGCTCTCTGGCATCTTGCTATCTGGCTACAAACCCGTTAGCTATCCTGTATCAGATGACATTATCAGAAATGCTGTAGCATCATGGAATGCGCCAACCAGTGGTGATAGTCCTCCATATTTGGGCAGAGATTCATGTGATCAGTCACTCTAATTACATATGGCCACCAGGAGATGGTGCCAAGTACATGGCACAGACTTAATGATGACTGAAATGGCACAGAATGAAACTCATTCTGTGTAATCTCATGACTAAAATCATGTCTGCATGCTATGCAAACCTTTAGTCATTGTTGTGTTTGCATGTGTAATTAGTTCTTATGAATAGTTATTATGTTTTATTTGTTTGGAGAGGCTTTTGCACACTTGGGGACATTTTGGACACTAGGATAACAAAAATAATTTATGCTATAACTTGATTGCTTTGTTGTATCTACACAACATTTTACTCTGTTACAGGTGACATGATTGGGAACAAAAGCAGTTTTTCTGAGCTACCTAATTTACACTGAGATATACAGTATAATGTAAAATCAGAAATGTAAGAAAAAAAGTACATTTTTAGAGCAGTTGTGCATCGTAATCAATCACAGGGATGTCTGTTGCTCGCTCTGTGTATAATTATGTAAGATAGTAAAAAGGGTCAGTTTAGATTTTTGTTGTCTTGATGGTGTTGAAAACTGCTACTTTACGTTTTCTTTCTCTTATCCTCTCCTAGTTTCTCCACCTTCCATTCACCACATTAAACTAATTGTTTAGACACCACTGATTGTGATTGCTGATGCTCGTTTTGTGTTTGTGTGCAGCTCAAGCCCATGAGAGGATGATGAGCCCCACTGGGCCCAGTCCCAATCCCAACATCCCATCAGAGTACTGCTCCACCATACCGCCCATGCAACAGGCCCGTGCCGCCGGAACCCTGAACTCTCCCCCACCCACCGTCATGGTTCCCGTGTCTGTCCTGAAGCACCCCGGTAATGATGGTATGCACTGCACTCTGAGTCAGAACACAGAGTTATAGGACAGTCCCATTTCTATAATTAGTTCATGAATGAAACAGTGGCTGCATTCCAATTTGCATACCATCTGTACTGTATAGTATGCAATACAAGAACTCTTAACTATTTGAATGTAGTTTAAGGTTTAACTATCTGTTTAACTATCATTGTATAATGCATTAACGCTTGTAATGTTATTCATCATGAAAATTATAAAGTGCTAACAATTATTTTCTATGATCTGCACACAAACTACCTCACACTCTTTATTGAAGATATCTGTTTTTGTGTTCTCGTATGCCGTTTTGCAATTGTTTTCCTATGTAAACATGCGCTAGATGGCCCTGTTTGACTGGTGTGCCACGTCTCGCTGTTTTCTTCCGCATCTCACGCATGAGTGCAGCATTTTTTAGGACATCTGCCATTTACTGAAATTTACGTTGATAGATAATTTAAAAGGGTTGTACATCATTTTGACAGATAAACAAGCAAGAAACTCTGCTTAATCTGTTTTAGCTAAACATATTCTTAAACTCGAATAGCTACTTGGACGATTTCCCGTGTGGTTTCCAACCGCATCACAACACAGAGACGGCACTCATAAAAGTTACTTAATGTGTTCGGCTAAATACTGATTCAGGCAAAATATCAGTGTTGTTATTACTAGATCACAGTGCTGCCATTGACAATGTTGACCACAACATTCTCCAAGACAGATTGGAAAACTGGATAGGGCTCTCTGGGATGGACCTAACTGGTTCAGTTCATTTCTAGAAGGGAGGGGTTACTATGTGAACATAGGCAACTATGAATCTGAGTGGACCTCTAATAAAATTTGAGATATACTCAAGTTTAATGACAGACAGACAGACAGACAGATAGATAGATAGATAGATAGATTGTCCCAAAACTGGCCGAGTGTCTTAGTATACACTCACACTATATTACTCAAAGTACATAGTATGTCCCAAAACTGGCGTGATGTCTTGTATGCACACTTTATGCAAGTGTATGCGGTATACTAAAATTAAGTAATATATACCACTGTCAGCTGTCATGATTTGATAACTATGAAAAGTGTCAATTACAGCATTCTATTTAGGTGCTGTTTGTAAATTGTATTCGATTTACAAATTTATTTATTTTTTTGTGCCATTTTGTGCATGAATGCAGAGGCAAATCTGACGTGTTTAAATTAGTCTTAAGCATATCAGTAATGCTCACTATATAAATTATGCTGTGTACAATTTATTAAAAATGTGAATAACACTGTTTTTCATGCAATTAAAATATTCAGGAACACAGTTCTCATGTTGTTTTGATGCATTGCCTACATAAAGAATATGGCATGCAACTGCCACACACAAAATAAGTATTTTTAATGTAAATTCTATTAATCAAAATGAATAATCGCAATTACAATTTTAAAGGAAATAATCAGCAAGTATGATTTTCGTCATAATCGTGTAACCCTATGTGCAGTAGAAGTATGTGAATTGGAGCCCATGTCTTTTGATATTCCGAAGTACACCTGAAGAAGTCACAATTTAGGCAAACTTTATTTGGAACACCATTTTAAATGTAATCTTGATGAAGCTGCCATTTCTGTTTTTGTATTTGTTCTCATAGGTTTTCCACGTGAGCAGAAGCACGTGTGGTTTGCTGATGGTATTTTACCTAACGGTGAGGTAGCGGACACCTCTAAACTCTCTGTACAGACCCGAAGATCCTCTCAGGAGTCCAGTCCAGTTACACCAGATCCGCCGGGGGTGAGACGGATAAATCCTCTTTACTAATCAGCTTAAGATAACTGATAAAGACTGTTGAAGTCATTCATTGATTTGTTGCCTTTCAGACTGATGGTATATTCCCTGGTGAGACTGGCGAGGGTGGTGTGGGTGCTGAGGTCTGTTCCGACAGTCCTGCTGAGGTGAGACGCCCGCCCGTCAGGGGCCCATGGGACTATGCGCTGCTCTGTGGGGTGGGCAGCTGTGTGCAGAGAGGGGTCAGTCTGGTGCCTGAGGATGTTGAAGGTCTACCTCCACTGCTCATTACCACAGGAGAGGAAGAAGATGGGGGTGAGGACATTTAAAGGGATAGTTTCACCCTAAAATGCAAGTTCTGTCATCATTTACTCACCTTCATGCTGTTCCAAGACTGTCTTTTTTTTTTTTTTTTTTTTTGTGTCCTTTCATGGAACTCAAAAGGAGACATTAGACATTACATGTTATTCTCACTAATCAATCACTTTCTTTGCATCTTTTTTCCATACAACAGATAACATCTCCTTTTATGTTCCATGAAAGAATAAAAAGCAATATGGGTTTGGAACAATGTGAGTTGGTAAAGTATGAAAGAATTTGAATTTTTGGCTGAACTATACCTTTTAAAGATTGAAAGGGTAATGATCCTAAATCTACCAAGTCTTTGTATTATTTTGTGGGACCCAGTCCTTTTATCTCATCACATTCAATTCAGACCGCAGACTTTACTTTCTGTGGCACTTAATAATAAATGATTTTCTCTGGATTTCATCACAGATTTATTAGTTGAGGAACGTCCTGCTGTTTGCCAGATATTGTTGCTATTGGAGGAGGGAGGCCCACGACCTTTGACCTTTGTGCTCAACGCCAATTTACTGGTGAACGTCAAGCTCGTCACATGTATGTTTTAAGATCACCATCTGAAAATAGTTCAGATATGAGAGGATATTCCACCTGTTTTTTTGACAAACATCATTGCTCTCTTTGTCACTTTTGTTGGTGTTGTAGATTATGGGCAAAGGTGTTGGTGCTTGAGTTCTAATGGTCTTCAGGGAGTTGGACAGAAGGAACTGGTGTTTATAATTGAGTGTCTCCCAGAAGAAAACAGTCTGCCTAAAGATGTATTCAATCTCTATGTTAGTATATACCAGGATGCACAGAAAGGTACGTTATTCAAAACTGACATAGTCTTTTGAAGGAGCTTTATGGACTCTTCACAGACTGTGATGCATTTCTGCCTAAATTTAGCAGCATTAATCTATTAAACTCGGGGTTCGTACAAGGTGCTTGACGTACTTGAATTTGGCTTTTTCAAATTTAAGTCCTGGAAAACCCTTAAATAGCCATTTTTACCAAGAGGTGCTTTATAAGTTCAGAAAAGTTTAAGAAAATCTTAAAATACGTTGCTTAAATCATTTAATAAATGAATAGCATTTTTATTTTTATTTTATTTTTAACGGCAGACCACTGCTGAAGGCAATGCATAGACGGCGCTGTCACGTTGCACGTGTTACTTTTGGCAGCGATGTTCAGAATGGGCCAAAACAATTGTTTATAGATACTGCTGTGGTGGATTTAACAAATATGAATCCTTGCAACTATCAGTTTTAATTAAAAATTACTTTCCAGAGTGATATGAAATGTAAAATGTTCTGAGATTTGAATGCAGATCAATGAAGGATTCAGTTTTGTGAGCCGTCTAGCGCCCCTTTGTGTAAAGACAGCTTTGTGTCTCACAAAATAGATTATTTCTGACAACATTTAGGCTGATATCAAAGTATGTTGACAAACATGTCCCTTGAATTTTTTTTTTAGTCAAAGTTTTCAGATAGCGAAAAAATGTAAAAGGTGGCAAGAACTGGCTTGAAGGTGTAACTCATAATTTAATAGTGAATTTAAAGCAAAAGCCAAATAACAAACAAACATGCAGGACAGCTGCCTGTAGCTCTCTCTCTCGAACTGCTGTCTCCGGTCGCCTTTATCCCTCGCTCGCCTTATCAGGCTGATTCGGTCCGGGCGTGCGTCATTCCGGCCCGGCCCCGCCCTCCTCCGCGCTACACTAACCTTTAATGATATGAAATGGATTGACTCTGTTTTGCCATTTTGTTTTTAGAAAATATATTTGAAATTGTCAATTGCCTGAAAAAAATCCTCGTCCCCTTAATCTGGTACACTATTTCTATGACATGTAAATGTATTTGTGTATTTATTTTGTACTTATTTTTCATACAAGCATTAGTGCAAGGCTGAACAAGTGTACAAAAAAGCAAAACAAAATTATTATTAATAATTTAAAAAGAATGTTTGTCTTTTAAATACAAAAGTTGTGGAAAATAATTAAGGCCAAAGTTCAGAGACTGCTGAAATATACATATAGTGATTTGATATTAATTCACATTTTAACTAATATTTGAAATATTTGGTGTTATACCCCATTGAACCCTCAAAATGTGACGTTGTAGCCTAACCCATTTAACCCTCATTAGTGTTAACTTGCTTCATTCGTGAAAAATTAAATAATAAAAGAGAGAACAACAGCCAAGTTGTCCTTTTATAAATAAATATTAATATCAACATGTTACAAAATGTTTACCCTCAGCATTTATGGGCAAAAACTGAACAGAAAATTTTAGTATTTTGTTACATTGGAAAGTCCATTTTATTTGAGAATGACCCATTTGCAATTTGGGTCAGTTCCTCACATAAATCTGTTGTGTGACTTTGGAAAACATGAAACAGCACGAGTCATATGGACTACTGTTTACGGACCCAGTTATTCACTATCGCGTTTTAAGGGAGCACACTACAGTTGCACATCAATTTCAATATGTGGTGTTTTATAAAAATAAATTAACTGAATGAATAAAATATTTTTGTTTAAAATTAACAAAAATAATTAGTTTTAATGACATCTCAAGCATAGTCCTTGAAAACAAATAAAAATGTGCTTAAAGTCCTTGAAATTCCTTGAATATAACTTGAAGCATCTGTACATACCCTGAATTTTTTTTTTTTTTTTTTTTTTTTTTGCTGTTCGCTAAAATAATATTTGCTGTAGTCTCCCATTCACTGCTATAGGCGTTTACTCTGCTATAGTCTACTTCTACTAAAACCTGGAAATGTGAAAAGGGGCCATTTTATACTTTTTCCCATATTTTTGTTAAAAGTCTTGATTGTAATGTTAGGCAAGGTTTCTTATACCAAAAAACATTTTGAATTTAGTATTTCATGGCCATTTATATAGCTACAGATACACTGAGTGTGTACTAAGAGATTGCACCAGTACATAGTACATCAAACTTTTATTTAAAAAAGCGAGCAAGAAAAATCCTGTTTTTCACGATATGACCCCATTGGTAATAAATCCAGTTTATACCAGCAAGAACATTTTTAGTTTTGTGGTGTCATTTGTTTAATGAGATTCTTGCTATTTGTTTAACAAGAACACAAAACATTCGATATGTAGTAGTTTAGTAGTTTTAATGTGGCGCTTGTCCTTTTTGTTTTTTCATCACAGGGAAATTCATCGAGCACCTTAGCAATGTGACGTTCACTGACAGTTTTCTGGGCAGTAAAGATCACGGCGGCGTGGTGTTCTTCTCTCCCAGTTTTCAACCGGTGGATGGTCTGGCTTTACCGGAGGTCTCTTTCCTCTGTGGGGTTCTGATTCAGAAGCTCGAGGTTCCCTGGGCCAAAGTGTTTCCCCTCCGACTGCTGCTTACAATGGGGGCGCAATACAACGGTGAGCTCTCGTCAGAACAGGAAGAACCTCAGTAGACCTTTCATTGCAATGGAAATGCTTGTATTGTCCCATTCATTAATGTGTATTTCCTCCCTAGAAAAGGAAAAAGCTAAAATGTTTTTATTTTTTCTCCCCAATTCGGAATGTCCAATTCCCAATGCGCTCTAAGTCCTCATGGTGGCGTAGTGACTCGCCTCAATCCGGGTGGCGGAGGACGACTCCTTAGTTGCATCCATGTCTGAGACCATCAAAACCGCGGAGACGTAGCGCGTGTGGAGGCTCACGCTATTCTCTGCAGCATCCACGCACAACACGCCACGCGCCCCACCGAGAGCGAGAACCACACATTATAGCGACCACAAGGAGGTTACCCCATGTAACTCTACCCTCCCTAGCAACCGGGCCAATTTGGTTGCTTATGAGACCTGGCTGGAGTCACTCACGCACTGGATTTGAACTCGCGACTCCAGGGTGGTAGTCAGCATCAAAACTCGCTAAGCTACCCAGGCCCAAGCAAAAAATTTTATTAACTTTACAGTTAACTTTAATGCATATTATAGTTTATTAGAGGGGCCGCTCAGACCAAATGTGTTCATGCACTTAAAAAGCTATATGCAGTGCAATAAATCGATAAGAATTAAAGTGTCCAGAGATACGTTTTAAAAAGTTTACGTTCTTGTTAACCCGTCACCGCATCTAAACAAAAATTGCGCTCGTGCACAAGACATGCCGCAACGGCCGAAGACGTGTGTCTAGCGCGTAGTTACATAGAAAAACAATTCAGAAACAGCGTAGACAAATGCGAAAATGCATTTGTGAACGGCCCTTTATTGCACACCGTTGTCATTCAGACCACTGCTGAAGCGAACATTTACGAGTGTGTGGTCACGTAGTACATGTTACTTTTCTCAGCGCAGGCAGAGATGGACCAGATTGACCGATCACAGTCGTTTGTGATTACAAGATAGAACATTTTATTACATAATTTTGAATGAGAATGCACAGATCAGAATCAGCTTTATTGCCAAGTATGCTTACATATACAAGGAATTTGTCTTGGTGACAGGAGCTTCCTGTGTACAACAATACAAAAACAGCAGCAAGACATAGATGATAATAAAAAATAATTACACACACATACATACATACATACACATGGGTTGTGCAAATCTAATACAATCTGTTATGTTCAGTGCAAATGTTTTTTTTTTTTTTCTCTCTCAGAGGAATGAAATGGCAGAAGAGGTTGGATGTGTTGGATAAATATAAGAAAGACTAAACTGTGTATTGCACATAGTTATTGCTCAATGGGGCAATTTAACTGTTCATGAGATGGATAGCCTGAGGGAAAAAACTGTTCCTGTGCCTGACGGTTCTGGTGCTCAGAGCTCTGAAGCGTCGGCCAGAAGGCAACAGTTCAAAAAGGTGGTGGTGGGGGGGGGGGCCAATAATCCTCTCAGCAGTCTGAACTGTCCTTTTGTAGTCTTCTAATGTCTGATTTCGTAGCTGAACCAAACCAGACAGTTATTGAAGTAAAGAGGACAGACTCAATGACTGCTGAGTAAAACCGTATCAGCAGCACCTGTGGCAGGTTGAATTTACTGAAGGAAGTACAACATCTGCTGGGACTTTTTCACAATGGAGTCAATGTGTGTCTCCCACTTCAGATCCTGTGAGATGGTAGTACCCAGGAACCTGAATGACTCCACTGCTGCCACAGTGCTGTTTAGAATGGTGAGGGGGGTCAGTGTTGGGGTGTTTCTCTTAAAGTCCACATTGATCTCCACCATTTTGAGCGTGTTCAGCTCAAGGTTGTTTTGACTGCACCAGACAGCCAGCTGTTCACCCTCCCTTCTGTATGCAGACTCATTGTCATCTCGGATGAGGCCAATGACAGTGGTGTCCTCTGCAAACTTTAGGAGCTTGACAGAGGGGTACTTGGCGCTGCAGTCATTGGTGTAGAGGGAGAAGAGTAGTGGGGAGAGCACACATCCCTGGGGGGCACCAGTGCTGATTGTACAGGTGCTAGAAGTGAGTTTCCCCTGTCTCACAAGCTGCTGCCTGTCTGTCAGAAAGCTGGTAATCCACTGACAGATAGACATGGGAACAGAGAGTTGGTGTAATTTATTCTGGAGTATAGCTGGGATGATGGTGTTGAAAGCTGAACTGAAGTCCACAAAAAGGTCCTTGCATATGTCCCTGGTCTGTCCAGATGTTGCAGGATATGATGCAATCCTATGTTGACTGCATCATCCACAGACCTGTTTGCTCTAAGCAAATTGAAGGGGATCTAGAAAGGGTCCAGTGATGTTCTTCAGGTGGGCCAACACCAGTCTCTCAAATGATTTCATGACCACAGACGTCAGGGCGACAGGTCTGTAGTCATTAAGTCCTGTGATTTTTGGTTTCTTTGGGACAGGAATAATGATTGAGCGTTTGAACAGCATGGGACTTCACACTGCTCCAGTGATCTATTGAAGATCAATGTGAAGATGGGGGATAGCTGGTTAGCACAGGATCGAAGACACGCTGGTGAGACCCATTCTGGGCCTGAAGCCTTCCTCGTCTTTTGTTTCCGAAAGACGCGGCTCGCATCATCTTCACAGATCTTAAGTGCAGGTTGAGTAGCAGGAGGGGGGAGGAGGGGGGTTGCAGGAGGTGTTGGTGTTTATGTGAAGTGAAGGTCAGAGTGGGTGTGGGGTGTGAGATTGGGCCTTTCAGATCTGCAGTAGAACACATTCAGGTCGTCAGCCAGTTGTTGGTTCCCTACAGGGTTGGGGGTAGGAGTCCTGTAATTCGTAAGTTATTTCATGCCTCTCCACACTGATGCAGGGTCGTTAGCTGAAAACTTGTTTTTCGGCTTCTCAGAGTATCTTCTTTTTGCCACTCTGATTTCCATGTTTGGTGTGTTCCTGGCCTGATTGTACAAGACTTTATCCCCACCCCTGTAAGCATCCTCTTTGGCCTGACAAAGCTGCCTGAGCTCTGCTGTAAACCACGGTTTGTCATTGTTGAACTTTAAATAAGTCCTAGTAGGAATGCACATATCCTCACAGAAACTGATAAATGATGTAACAGTATCTGTGAGCTCGTCCAGGTCTGTGGCTGCAGCCTCAATAACACTCCAATCCGTGCAGTCGAAGCAGGCTTGTAGTTCCCGCTCTGCTTCATTGGTCCATCTCTTTACAGTCCTTACTACTGGCTTGGTTGATTTTAATTTCTGCCTGTAGGTTGGAAGAAGATGAACCAGACAGTGATCAGAGACTCCCAAATCTGCTCTAGGAACAGAGCAATATGCATCCTTTATTGCTGTGTAGCAATGATCCAGTATGTTCCCGTCTCTGGTGGGGCATGTAATGTGCTGTTTGTATTTGGGAAGTTCACATGTGAGATTTGCTTTGTTAAAATCCCCAAGAATAATAATAACTGAGTCTGGGTATTGTTGTTCCGTGTCTGTGATTTTGATCAGCCAGCTGTTGCAGCGCTGTGTTCAAACACGCGTTTGGCGCGATATACACACTCGCCAGAATAAACAAGGAAAACTCCCGTGGCGAGTAGAAAGGCTTACAATTAATAAAGAGCACATCCAAATGAGGACAGCACATCCTCTTTAACGTTGTTACATCTGTACACCAACTTTCATTGATATAAAAGCATGTTCCACCGCCTCTCGTTTTCCCCGTTAACTCTGCGATGCGATCCACTCTGAACAGCTGAAAGCCCGGCAGATGTAATGTGCTGTCCGCAATGGCTTAACTCAACCAGGTTTCTGTGAAGCACAAGGCAGCAGAGGTTGAAAAGTCCTTGTTTGTGCGGGTGAGGAGATGTAGTTCATCCGTTTTGTTAGGAAGAGAGCGGAGATTCGCTAAGTGAATACTTGGCAGCGCTGTTCGAAATCCGTGCCGACGGAGTTTGACCAGCGCACCGGCTCGTCACCCTCGCCTGCGTCTCTTGAACAGCAAAGCTGCGCCTCCAACTAAAATGTCTAGCAAAATGTCTGAATATTCGAAAACCGGGAAAAGATTGTCTGGTACATGCTGTCGAATGTTCAGCAGTTCATCTCTGTTAAAACTGACTGGAAAAAGATTACTAAACACAGGACAAACAAACAAAAACAACAAAAGAACTGAGGAGCTCCACACCGAGGCAGCCATCCGCAGCGCCATCATGATGATCATAATACACAGATGTGTAACTCCAGTACTAGTCTTTGAAATTAATAGATTTAAATGAGCATATGTTTTCATGTACAGATGTCCCCACCTAGTAAGACAAAAAAATAAAAAAATGTCTCAATTTAAAGGTGCTGTAAGCGATTTTTTTTTTTAGCCATTCTAGAATTTCCACAAGCTGTCAAACTGAGCTGTTGGATTAGCCACGCCCCCTTTTTCCAAAACCCGCACTCCAAAGATAACAAATGAGCTTTAATGAGACTGACATCGTGCATAAATGGTTGTCAAAAACAACAGCAGCAAAACAGCGCCCTCAACTGATGACTATTATGAGCAACATGTCATAAAAATGGCATTAAGCCTCAATAATTTGCTGCAACTACAATACTATGAGATGCAGAAAGCATCATTGACCGCGCCCCGCAGATACATTTTTGTTTGCTGTTTACAGAGTCTAGAGCTGTCACAGAGACCAGTGAGATATCTCAGGACACTTATTTCATTGATATCTTTCAGAGTAGTAAAAAATAGTGCACACCTTTCCATGAAAACATCGCTTACAGCACCTTTAAATGTGGACCAAAAAGCTATAATGTAACAAATGATGAAAAGCTAACGAAAACATACAATTTGTTTAATAATATTTTCACAATGTACAAAGTTAGAAGGTCCCCTCTATAATTAACAGCATAAGCTGAGAGATAATTTCTTTCATTTGTTAGCTAAATGGACGTTATAATTAAAATAATATATCCAAATGAATCAGAATCAAATACGGAAATGAGAGCTTGTGAATTGGAATCTATATCAATACCCAGCCCTAATCTGTTGTTTATTCTTTACAGTGTATCCCTGCCCACTGGTGAGCGTGCGTTTCCGTGAGTCAGTATTTAAAGAGACGGGACACACCATCATGAATCTGCTCACTGTACGTGTTCACACTTCATATGAAATTTGACACATTATGAAACCACCATGAGTTCACACCAGATACTAATTCACCCTTTCATATGGGTTGTTGTCTAATTTAAATTTTAAGTTTGTCATGGTTTCATTGAAGATTTCTGGATTTTGGTTTCAGTGGAAGTAGGATTTAGAAATATTATGGTCTTAATTAAAAAATGTAAGACAATAGTAGGGAAGGAATTACCACATTATTAGTAGATACAACTGTTCTTTTAGAAAGGAAGGTGGTTTGGTTAATCTGTTTTCCTGCCTGTCTCAGCAGACATCTTGTGTACAGCTCAGGACAGTTGAGGAAAGAGATTAGAGAGTGCTCAAGACTCAAGCCTGAGATCTCGCAGAGTTTACTTCTGCTCTGAGTCTGTCTTCTTTGGTCTCCATTTCAGTTCATTTTATGCTTTTAAGTACTTTTGCTTTCATGGCCACTTTCCTTTTCACAGACGTGCAAATGTGTTGGAGCT
This sequence comes from Myxocyprinus asiaticus, assembly GCF_019703515.2. Lineage (NCBI taxonomy): Eukaryota > Metazoa > Chordata > Actinopteri > Cypriniformes > Catostomidae > Myxocyprinus > Myxocyprinus asiaticus. The sequence continues at coordinate 34,843,303 of NC_059386.1, read as the reverse complement.
ATCTGTTGCAGATAAGGTTAAATTCTTAACTAAATTGTCTCATAACAGGTGATTCTCCTTTGCAAATCCATTTTAGTCTAAAGCTAAACTTGAACATGTTTTGCTTTTAAATCACATATCCTTTGTAATCACCTTTATTCTTGTGTTGTGCTGATTTTGTCACAGGACCTGAGGAACTACCAGTACAGTTTACCAGTGGTGGACAGTCTGAGAGTACACATGGAGATGGGCAACAGCTATATTGACATTCCCAAGTCCAGGTTTAATGAGGTCAGAGTTATACTGGAATAGTGCAGCAGTCAGGCTCCCTTCTTTAAAGACATTTTCCTTTCAATAATATCCTGCAATTAATTTTTTTTGTTTTGTAGATAAAATTGTCTTTAGGTAATTTTTAAGTGTGCTGTGTGTTTTGGGGTTTATAAATGTAACATTAAAGTAAAAAAAAAAAAAAATCTCTCAATGACTTCACTGGTAGAGTGTTTGGCGTAAACGTATCGAACTTATGTTTACTTACACCAGTCAGCCACATCATTAAAACCACCTGCCTAATATTGAGTAGGTCCCCCTCGTGCTGCCAAAACAGCACCAACCCTCTGAGATGCTATTCTTCTCACCACAGTTGTACAGAGCAGTTATGTGAGTTACCGTAGACTTAATCAATTTGAACCAGTCTGGCCATTCTCTGTTGACCTCTCTCATCAACAAGACGTTTCCATCCACAGAACTGCCGCTCACTGGATGTTTTTTGTTTTTGGCACCATTTGGAGTAAATTCTAGAGACTGTTGTGTGTGAAATTCCCAGGACATCAGCAGTTACAGAAATACTCAAACCAGCCCGTCTGGCACCAACAATCATGGCATGGTCCAAATCTCTGAGATCACATTGTTTCCCCATTCTGATGGTTGTTGTGAACATTAACTGAAACTTCTGACCCGTATCTGCATGATTTTATACACTGCACTGCTGCCACACTATTGGCTGATTAGATAATCGCATGGATGATTGTTGTTTTTTTTTGGGGGGGGACCTACACAATATTAGGCAAGTGGTTTTAATGTTGTGGCTGATCGGTGTATGTCATATTGTACTATTAACATACTTTTGTTCCAGGTTTGATACAATTTAAACTCAATCAACAGCATCTGTAGCATAATATTGATTACCACAAAAAAAAAAATTATGACTCGTCCCTCATTTAAAAAAAAAAAAAAAAATACCAGCTACTGTGATGCACTTACAATAAAAGTGAATAGAGCCAGTCCATAAATGTTAAAATACACACTGTTTTAAAAGTATAGCTAAAATTATATCACACTAAAATCATGTTAAGATGTTTACATCTTGTGGCTAAGTATTTTAACATTTATGGACTGGCTCCATTCATTTCCATAGTCATTCATTTCTTTTTTCAATGATTTTTGCTGCTTTTTTTTACCTCTTGCGCCCCCGCGTCAACATGCGTGGATGTCTTGTTTTGGCTTCACTATATGCAACGTATAATTTAATTTCATTTAAACTGACTTATCTCAGTTCAGGACACTCTGGGCTGTCAGTAAAGGGTTAAACCTTTTGATGCATGGAGTCATGTGACAAAATAACATGGCGCTGATCACAGCGGAGTTTGTCTTTGGGAGAAACGGCAACAAAACTACATTTGGTAAGAAACCTGATTAAGCTTTTACTTTCAAACCTGTTTGAGTCAAAAGATTAGAGTCTCTAGTTTCATTCGATATGCCATTTAAAAAAATCAGAGCAATGTATCGTGAAACGCCACACTGCTAAACACAGTGTACACTATAGTGGACAATAGTGCTAGTTTTTTATTTGGGAATCCTATATTTACTGTGCATTTTCACATTGAGAGAAAAAAAAAAAATTTTACTTTCAGAGGCTTTAGATGGGGTTAGGATGAAAATAAGGTGCATTTCGAACTGTTCTGAGACCAGTGCAGATAGACACCACACTGGAGGTTAAGTCATTCACTAAATAGGGAGCAAGGGAGCATCCTATAACTTTCCTATGAAGCCTGGTGCATTCAATCTAAACTTCATATCAGAAGTTCATTTTCAGGCTGCAGATGATGTTTGGATCACTCAACATGTTTGACAGACATGTGACAATGATAATCAGTACATAGATTCAGAATTTATAATGTATCATTTTATTTTAACATGGCCATTAATTATGCTAATTTCTGATTAGTAAAATGCTTCAGCACTGGCTATCACTTGTTTGTTTGAAAGTGCAAAGAAAGAATATTGAGATTTTGTTGCCAAAGTAGAAAAAAAAACATTGTAACCATAAGTCATATTAAGTCAAATAATTTTTATTTGTATATATATATATTTATTTTTATTTTTTTTTTTTTTTTTTTTTTTTAATAATTTGTGCTTGTCTCAGTACACATTGTTCCAAAGCAGCTCTACAGAAAAACTACTGTGGTGTCTGTAACATCGCAAAAACATGAATAACCAACACTCAAAAAAAACTTTCTGAAAACTGACTTTCAAGCTTGGCATTATTTAAAGTGTCACAACTTAGTCTCACTGTTCACATATGAGGACATGCATTTTTAGGAAAACTATTTGCTCTAGCATTTTTTTTTTTCTAATGGTAAATAACATTGTGCCACAAAGGCTGTTGATTGAGATGAACTATTATTGAACCTGGAATAGTCCTTTAATTCTGATCTGGTCTATCTTGAGCTTTATCCATTGATATTGCATATTACTTCCATATACTAATGTATTGCTCCATAATCTCAGTCTACATTTATCTTTTTAATTTTATGTACAGCTATTACACTATTCTTTTGCTGCTTGTCAAGCACTGGTGTTTTCTTGGGAAATACAAATCTAGTCGACTGTTGTTTTGTTGTCTGTCTGTTGCAGATGTTGAAGGTGGTGAACTCCTCCAACGAGCACGTGATCAGTTTCGGTGCCTGTTTCAGTACCGAGGCAGATTCTCATCTGGTTTGCATGCAGAATGAGGACGGAAGCTACCAGACACAAGCCAACAGTATTCCAGGAAAGACCAGGAGAGGTTTGTCATCTAGATCCAAATACATTTCCGATGGAGAGTCACAAATGTCATTATAATTTAGAACTGAGAGTCTGAACTTTGTCTGGGAAACTGTTCTCATTTGTTGTACGTGTGATACATCAGTGGATGTGTGTTTGGCCTGACCCCATGTTTCTCTTACAGTGACTGGAGCAAGTTTTGTGGTGTTTAATGGTGCTTTGAAAGCTTCATCAGGATTTATTGCCAAATCAAGCATCGTGGAGGGTAATGCTTTCATTCAAGTTTTCTCAGGTTCTCTTAGGGAGCGTTTGAAACTGTTGTATCATCATGTTTTCTCCATCTAGATGGGTTAATGGTGCAGATTCCTCCCGAGACCATGGAGGGCTTGCGGCAGGCTCTCCGAGACCAGACCGACTTCAAGATCCCTTGTGGAAAGGTGGATTCTGAAGAGACACGGGAAAATGTGAATGTACGCTGGGTCGACTGGACAGCACCCGTCAACACTGGGTACTAAAGATTGATCATTTATGATCTTAACAGACGCTTTCTCATGGAAGTGCTACACATTCAAACTGTGCTGAATTATAAATGCACAGCATGATAAAGCACTATTGCTTTGTATAGCTGTTCTGCTGCAAGTCACCTTGAAGATCGTTGCTGCATTTAATGTGTGGCAGTGTTTAAAATTCATTACTTCAACTTTGTCTTTGCTGATATTTCTAAATGATCGATTATATTAATTATGCTTATCCACGCTTTTTGTTTTAGGAAAGAATTCATGTTTAGGTTATCCTGTTTTCCGTAAAATGGAAAATAAATAAAATGCATAGCATAGTTGAAAATAGGGTTTGGAACTGAGATGTTGTTCAGAACTGGAAGAATATAAATGTAAAAAAAAAAAATATATAAAAATACTGGAACTAAACAACTTGTGTGACGTTCAGTTCCATAATTATTTCATTTTTTTTACATTTATATTCTTCCGCAGATGTAGACAGAATGGCGTATTAAAATGCTGACAGTGGCCACATTTACACGCACCCTAATAATGCAATTATAATCTGATTAAAGCAATACTGTGATTTACTGTATTTCATGTAAACGGAATACTGTGATTGTTTTATTGCGATAATGCCAATAATCAGAGTAATGGTAAATGCAGTAAGTGCGGAGTAACCCTTTAAGCTGCCCGCGGGTCCGTGAAGAAAAAAAATACTTGACAAAATATTAATAACTACAGTCTTGACCAACACAAAACGGGTATCATTTGAAAGCTTAGAAGCTCTACTTTACAAAAATCAAATCAGAAGTGTTCCATTTTGATAATATATTAAAACAAATTGTACTGTACATATTATTGCAATCAGTCAAAACATCAAACTGATCAAATAGCCATGTGTCATATATTGCTGGAAAGCTCTCAAAGAGTAGAATGCAACCAGCCTATTTGTTTTACTCACAGACAAAAATATAGCGAGTAACAGCTAAGTATATGTCTTTGACAATTATGTTGGTTTTGCTTATATACCGCGTTTTTGCTTATAATTTCACGAAATATAAACAGAACATAAAATATAACATATCATTACTTAGAAGAGGTGATTATCTTTCAAACGAGCATTCCACACACAAGATAACCGGATGCATAGATCATTAGGTAATCCACATGAAGCACAATGTTACATATGGCCACCAGAAGATGGCGCCAAATGCATGACACAGACTCGACGATGACTCAAATGACACAGAATGAAACTCATTCTGTGAAATCTCATTACTAAAATCATGTTTCCATGCTATGCAAACCTTTAGTCATTGTTGTGTTTGCATGTGTAATTAGTTCTTATGTACAATTATTATGTTTTATTTGTTTGGAGAGGCTTTTGGACATTTGGAGACGTTTTTTGGACACTATGATAAATTATTTTTGTAATGCCATAGCTTTTGATTGCTTTGTTGTATCAACACAATTTTCCTCAGATACAGTTGAGATGATTGGGAACAACACACACACTACTAGTCAAAAGTTTTGAAACACTTGACTGAAATGTTTCTCATGATCTTAAAAATCTTTTGATCTGAAGGCGTATGCTTAAATTTTTGAAATTAGTTTAGTAGACAAAAATATAATTGTGCCACCATATGAATTTATTTCATTATAAATCTAAAATGTAATAAAAAAAATAAAAAAAAAGTTTTGAAATTGATGACTTGGACCAAATAATAAAGAAAAGCAGCCAATAAGTGCCCAACATAGATGGGAACTCCTTCAATACTGTTTAAAAAGAATCCCAGGGTGATACCTCAAGAAGTTGGTTGAGAAAATGTCAAGAGTACATGTCTGCAAATTCTAGGCAAAGGGTGACTACTTTGAAGATGCTCAAATATAACACAGTTTTGATTTATTTTGGATTTTGTTTAGTCACAACATAATTCCCATAGTTCCATTTGTTATTTCATAGTTTTGATGACTTTACTATTATTCTAAAATGTGAAAAAAAAATTATAATAAAGAATGAGTAAGTGTGTGTGTGTGTGTGTGTGTGTGTGTGTAAACATTAAAATATCAAATTTCTCAGCGAATAATCAGAGTAATGGCAAGTAGCGTGTAAATGGGATTGAAGAGGTTTGCCCAAATCATGTAAACATCTTAATCTGATTATTCCTTGTATGTGTACATGTAAACGTCTGTTGTGCATGGCAAAATAAATTGTTTTATCTTAGTTGAGTATTTGTAGTCTAAATCTGTGATGTGATAAAAAATAAATAAAAAGCAATGTGTCAAAATAATACCAGGATAATAAATACAACACACTGGTTGCAAACAAACAGCATGACCAATATAGTCCAGTTTTCAAATGAATGACTCCTATGAGCCAGTTCGTTTTAATTAATTGACCTAAAAGACTCACGAATCAGTCCCGAACTCATGTTGTTGGTTTTAATCCTTCTAATGACTTAAGCCCAAAGTATACTTTGTGTACAGTCGAACGCTCAGCCTTTCATAGTACACTTCATTTGACTGTGCGTGCAAACACAGGCGGTTTATTTCTCTTGGTTTATTTCTCTTAGACCCATAAAGATGTTTTCATATTCTTTCAGACTGGAGTTATACAAATGCAGGTATCTCCTGATCTCCTCACACACGCGCCCTTGACGTGCACGTCCACTGTTGTTGTTCCAACTTTGTCTACCTTTGTTTAGTGGCTATCTTCTTCAGAAACGGCTCAAATGTGAGTGTTGCCAAATTGTGGACCCAGTAATTAGTGCAGATAATTCAGGTACATGCGCATGTTGTGTGTTTGAAGTACGGGCAGTTAGAAAAATCGGGCTGTGCGTGTTTAACGCTCAAGCACTCTGCTGATGACATCCTGTACGAGCATCCGCATCTGACCACAGTATACTTTGGGCTAAACTCGCTGTCTGAATCGGTCAGAGCAACTAGTTATTACTTTTGTCTTGTGCAATTAAAAAAACTCCTGTCAAAATAGTCACAAATAAGAAAAAGGAAACATTTGACTACAAGCATCTTTTGCTGATGTTGTGTTTGTTTACACACGTTTGCAGCATCACCAGTCCAGTAGATGGCAGATCTCTAGAGGGCGTATCCAGTGTAAAGATCCAGCAGGATTCTGAGTTTGAGATGGATGGCAGAATCATCAGGTGTACTGAGGTGTGTCCCCTATGCTGCTCGTATCATAAGACACAGTGAGGGATGCGCAGATTGTTCTTCAGTGTCAGTGTTCATATCCTGTCTCTCTCTCATCAGGTCTTCTATCTGCTGAAGTCCTCAAACATCTCTCTGTCTGCTGTCCTCACGTCATCAGCTCAATTCCAGAGAGAGATCGCCACTGCCAGCTGTGCAGCTCTCTGTCCACACCTCTCTGTGCTCATGGCCAATGGAATCAACTCTCTTGCGCTCCGAGTCTCCACCGACTCGGATATGGTAGTTATTTTTGGCCAATAAAAATCATTCCACAAATTATACTGTAGAGTTGGGGAAACTAAATTGAAACTACATTGTAGTGTGCAGTCTGTTTATCCAGCCAGTCTGAATCAGACATTACAACATTGGCTCAACCTATGATGTGCGTTCGGGGCATGGCTACCTTTTTTCCAAGACAAAAGGTGCGTTCTAATCGACCGTTCAGTTCAAAGGGCACTCCAAAGGCATAGGAAATAAGGGAACATCGCCACATTACAGGAAGTGGAGACCCACCAGTCATTGCGAACCATCAGAGCACTACACGACGTCTGGATGAAATAAATTCCAAAATAAAATAAACAAAAGGAGTTTGAGATTCGTTTTTATTCTGCTTAATTCACCTCAGGTAATTTATATCACATTTACATGCATTTACAGAAGTATATTCGAGCGTAATTTGAAACTCAACCAATGCGACTCAAGTGTTGTCTGTGTTTGATGACATTGCAGAGTTCTCCAAATTAACTAATTTTGTCAAGTGAAGTGAACTTCAACAGGGATCCTGTGTTCAGGGTATAGGGAGCAGTGAACACTGCGTAGGGACCCTGCGATTTGGAACGCGCCTCATGTCATTTTTAATTTGAAAATTGATTGCAATTTGGTTTGGTGTCACTAGTGGCCTTTAAACTATATTCAAGCAACTTACTTTAAAAAGTAGTTAAGTACATTACAAGTCACTAAAAAAGTAAACTACTAATTACTATAGTAACTATTAGTTTTTTTTTTTTTAAGGGGGCAGCATGTAATTACTTGTATAACTATCAAAGTATATTTATTTATTTATTTATTTTTTAAACAAGGATCTTGATGAACATTAGGCATTAAACATGAACACATGAATTTATGGTAAATACAGGTGCATCTCAATAAATTAGAATGTCGTGGAAAAGTTCATTTATTTCAGTAATTCAACTCAAATTGTGAAACTCGTGTATTAAATAAATTCAATGCACACAGACTGAAGTAGTTTAAGTCTTTGGTTCTTTTAATTGTGATGATTTTGGCTCACATTTAACAAAAACCCACCAATTCACTATCTCAAAAAATTAGAATATGGTGACATGCCAATCAGCTAATCAACTCAAAACACCTGCAAAGGTTTCCTGAGCCTTCAAAATGGTCTCTCAGTTTGGTTCACTAGGCTACACAATCATGGGGAAGACTGCTGATCTGACAGTTGTCCAGAAGACAATCATTGACACCCTTCACAAGGAGGGTAAGCCACAAACATTCATTGCCAAAGAAGCTGGCTGTTCACAGAGTGCTGTATCCAAGCATGTTAACAGAAAGTTGAGTGGAAGGAAAAAGTGTGGAAGAAAAAGATGCACAACCAACCGAGAGAACCGCAGCCTTATGATTGTCAAGCAAAATCGATTCAAGAATTTGGGTGAACTTCACAAGGAATGGCCTGAGGCTGGGGTCAAGGCATCAAGAGCCACCACACACAGACGTGTCAAGGAATTTGGCTACAGTTGTCGTATTCCTCTTGTTAAGCCACTCCTGATTCACAGACAACGTCAGAGGCGTCTTACCTGGGCTAAGGAGAAGAAGAACTGGACTGTTGCCCAGTGGTCCAAAGTCCTCTTTTCAGATGAGAGCAAGTTTTGTATTTCATTTAGAAACCAAGGTCCTAGAGTCTGGAGGAAGGGTGGAGAAGCTCATAGCCCAAGTTGCTTGAAGTCCAGTGTTAAGTTTCCACAGTCTGTGATGATTTGGGGTGCAATGTCATCTGCTGGTGTTGGTCCATTGTGTTTTTTGAAAACCAAAGTCACTGCACCCGTTTACCAAGAAATTTTGGAGCACTTCATGCTTCCTTCTGCTGACCAGCTTTTTAAAGATGCCGATTTCATTTTCCAGCAGGATTTGGCACCTGCCCACACTGCCAAAAGCACCAAAAGTTGGTTAAATGACCATGGTGTTGGTGTGCTTGACTGGCCAGCAAACTCACCAGACCTGAACCCCATAGAGAATCTATGGGGTATTGTCAAGAGGAAAATGAGAAACAAGAGACCAAAAAATGCAGATGAGCTGAAGGCCACTGTCAAAGAAACCTGGGCTTCCATACCACCTCAGCAGTGCCACAAACTGATCACCTCCATGCCACGCCGAATTGAGGCAGTAATTAAAGCAAAAGGAGCCCCTACCAAGTATTGAGTACATATACAGTAAATGTACATACTTTCCAGAAGGCCAACAATTCACTAAAAATGTTTTTTTTATTGGTCTTATGATGTATTCTAATTTTTTGAGATGCATCTGTATTACACACAAAATCATAATATTTTATTAATAAAATTTGAAATATAATTTTAAAAATAACTATTTAATACAATAGTGAAGACTATATTTTTTTTTAATGGGCTTGGACCATCAAAATGGAACTGATTCAGTAAAATTAATGTGCATTTAGATTTTTGCTGCAATTCACCCAGATATTACATACAGTGTCTGACATAAAATGTTCCATTTGATGCTATTTGTTTGATTAACCTCCTGATACCAGAGCGTGACTGCTGTGTGCATTTTTTATTTGTAACTAGTAGCCCTTAATAAACATAATAAATAATAATAAAAAAAAAAACATTCTAGAGCAAATATTTTTACTAAAAAAAATTATTTTATTTTTACATTTTAAAATAATATCAAGCTTTAGAAAAAAAAATGTCATCAGATTATTTATTGTATTTCCAGACGTGTTGGTTATTCATGTTTTTGAGATATTACAGACAATACATAAGATATTAGCATAATTAATTCTGATTCAAAGTATCATCCAATCACTGTCAATCATGTTCAAATAAAATGATACATTATAAATTCTGAATCTATGTACTGATTATCATTGTCACATGTCTGTCAAACATGTTGAGTGATCCAAACATCATCTGCAGCCTGAAACTGAACTTTTGATCAGATTTTAGGAGTGAATGCACTTAACTGCATAGAGAGCTATAGGATGCTCCCTTGCTCCCTATTTAGTGAATGACTTAACCACCAGTGTGCTGTCTGTCTGCATTGGTCTCAGAACAGTTTGAAATGCACCTTATTTTCATCCTAACTCCATATAAAACCTCTGAAAGCAACATTTTCAGCTTTTGGATGAACTCATTGATTCTCAGTGTGATAATATACAGTGAACATACTGTAGGAATTGAAAGTTATTCATAATAACTAACATGTTTTTTCAACTTTTGAGAGAATAATGTCCCAAAATCCACATATGTGGACATGTTTATCAGGGCACTGACGTGTGAAAAATGAATGAATTTTTTAAAGTGGCATATCAAACGAAACTATAGACACTACTCTTTATAGCTAAACAGGTTTCATTGAAAAAACTTAATGAGGTTTCTTACCAGAGACACTTTTGTTGGTGCTGCACTAGTAGAAGCGCTTCACGGAAATCAACGGCATGCTGTTGTGTCATGTGACTCGGTGCTCCAGAAGTTTAACCCTTAAATGACAGTCTAGAGTCTTGTGAATGGTATTCAGTCAGTTTAAATTCATTTAAATTATGTGTCATGTTTAGCGAATCTAAAGGGGTCACACGGGGTTAATCGAAAAAAGCCTGTTAGTGTAATAATGCTACTGAAAAAAGTTAGTAGTGTCATTACTTTGTTATGCTGTTATATAGATTACATACTCATTAATAAAATACATTCATAACCCATTAGTCATTGTGTTTTTGTAGGTTGAGTACCAGGCTGGTTCTGGTGGCTGCCTCCTGCCTCAGAAGTATATGAATGATCTGGATGGGGCCCTGATTCCTGTCATCCATGGAGGAAGCTCCTGTGTCCCCCACCAGACCATGGACATGGAGTTCTTCTTCTACATCACTCAGAGCATTTGATGCTGGTGACTTATAAACGTTTTCTGGAGGCAGCCAATGGGACATTTTTGATCGAAGCCAATGAATTGCAGATGAGAAGAGACAGTCCCATATCTGATCATCTATCTGTGTGATCTGATTAGGTATGGACCGTTTGATGCATTTTAAAGGAAATAAAAAGGCACTTCACAGAAGTGGAAATGTTGTAGAGATCCTGGTACTTTAGATTAAAGCAGAGGTCTTGAATCGGTGTAAAAACAAAACATGGAAGACATAAGAACATCTTCAGTTTGTGTTGCAGGTATCTGTTAGTTGGATGCTGGTCAATGAATGTTAGTTTGAACACACATGGTAATGTCAGATATACCAAGAATTATAATAATTAATACTTGATTGCGCAGACAAGACAGCACATCAGAGCTTGTGATGCACTGCGTATATGTCTGTTTTTCCTGAGCAGGAATCGCAAATCTGCGGTGCTTTTTGTCCATCGGTCATCATTTATCGTTAATGTATGAAGTCGCTTCATATGGGCTGATGAATCCATGTGAAGATTTTGTGTACTGATTATTGTACTTTCTAAGTACAGCATCCTATGGTTGGTCATTTTTCTCGGTTTGTAAAACATATTGAGGGTAGGACAGACCTTGGATTGATTGTTTAAATCATATAGATGAAATCATCTGCTAATTTGATTAAGCTTTTATTAAGCTTAAATTCTATTTTTGGAACAGTTCCACATGGTGACTAAAAGTGATATTTTTGATAGGGCTTTTGAAATTAATTTTTGCAAAACGTCTGCAATTATAGCCCAAAACCGTTGATTTTAATCTGCAGCTCATTCGAGCGCATATCTCGTTATCATGCTTCTGGAAAGATTGATGGTTGTTCGTTTCAAACCGCGTATTAAGAAACGAACAACAACAAAAAAAAAAAGAGTACAGAATAAGATGACAGTTCTGCATTAACATTTATATATTTATTCACATACTACTGCATTGATTACCTGGATGTTGTCAAGAAAAATGCAGGTCATATTTCACCCCAAAATTCACAAAATTATGAAATTACATTTTGCATAAAGAAAATGAAGCCTATTTTTAGTCCAGAATTATTATTATTATTATTATTATTTGTGTTGATGCAGTACTTGTGCACCCCTCTATTCTCATTACTCTAATGTGGAAAAAATATTTTAAAGTACATTTGCAAAGTTCAGTTGTAAGTATCATGGTAGTATTTGTTGTAATTTTATTAATTCTGATTTTAATAAAAGAAAAAGCATTGTGTGCAAACAGGATGATTTTCTGAGAATGTAATGACAATTTGGGGGTTTAAATGTCACAATGCAAAATATCTTTATGGGCCTAAAATAAACTTTTTGTTTTCTTTTGGCAAAATATATATGTGAGTGACCCATTAGTTCATTTTACTGGAAAAAAATAATTAAAACCAACCATATATTAAAACTACAAATATGTGTATTATGACCAGCAAGGTACTGAAAAATCTTATGTGCCTTGAAAGTGAACAATGTGGAATGAAAAATAATTTTATCTCAACACATCCGAACAATTAATCTCCATTTCGTTTTTTATTAGTATTATTATTACTAAAATTTGGTCAAGCCAGTTAATGAGGCGGCCAAATATCTACACCATACTCCAAGCATTAAAGTATCTATAAGTATCTGTAACTTTAAAGGAGTTTGACAGATTCCAGAATCTTTTGAAAACACCTTCCTATGCTGGATGATATTGCTGAACTTTAGTAGCAGTTTTCTAAATGCAATAAAAGGTCATAAGGTTTTTCTTCATTTTAGTCCCTAATTGTGCGGTTCTTCAATTGTAAATTAGCTTAAAAATGAAAAACATTCTTTTTTTATTATTTTTATTTATTTATTTATTTTTTCAGGTGAATTATGGTTGTTGATGCCAAGTTTCTAAAATCATCCAGTTTCATGTGCTGCTCAACGAAAATCTAAATTAAATTCATTAATTTAGAAAATGCACTTTTACTGTTGTTACTGAAACAAAAGACAGGACAAGCGATTGTTCATTATTTTTATTTCATTTTTGTTCATCATAGTGATAAAACAATATAAACAGTGATGAATCAGTTTATTTGATATTTTGTCTTGCTTATTTAAATAACCTGAAGGCTTCTATACTTCTTTTACAGACCAAATACAAATAAGTAACAAATACAAATGTACTTAAAATACAGATTATTGTGATTAAATGTATTTGAAATGAGTTTAGCATTTTATAGGCATCTCAGATCTGCTCCCATATATTTGGGCTTAGTGGAATTTTTTGGAATTTAAATTATTTTCTCACTGTTATTGATTAATTAAAATCATTACAATTAAAGTATTTCTATGCTTTACATAAAGCTCTTAAAATGTACCAGTTTGCATAATGTATATCTATTTATTCATGAAAACCAGATTTATTTGATGAATTATCTGGTATGGGACCTAAGTATATTCTTCAAAACAACATTCATTTCTAATATGTATCTCATGTAGAATAAAATTTGTATAAATATGCATAATCATTGTCATGCTAATTTATTAATAACATTATTCATTTATGTTGTTGTTATAGAGGATGTTAATGATTGCGTTTCCATAGCAATTGTACCAAAATGGTTGTTGAACCATAATAATGGTTGTAGTTTTAATTTTTTACTGAATTTTTAACATCAAGCACAAATTACAAGCAAAGGTATGTGCTCTATAAAAGGACTCTACAAATGTATGTTGGCAAGCCATTTTTCTATGGCAACCACCTGTGAAATTGTTTATTTTGAATTGTCATTGCCGTTTAATCAATGTTCGCTTTGTTTCTAGAGGAAGTTGTCTCCACTGATGCACAACTGAAGCATGGACATTTTAGACTAGACACAAAATTATTTGTTCAGAGTCTCAGACGCCAGCAATTAATTAGTCTTTTAGATGCAACCGTTTAATGATCAGTGACCAAACATTTCCGTAAAGTCACCAAGTCGTTTGAGCTGCTTGGTTTGCATAGAGTGCCTCCTCAACAGCATCCTCCTGGTCTTTGCATCCTTGGGAAAACCTGCAGGAGCTGAAGGAATGCAGGGCTTTGTCCCTGCTGCTACGCCACAAACGGCTTTGTTGATGCCACTTGAATTTCTGGTTTTCCAGTAATGTTTGGGATTGTGGCATGCTGGTTTAACGGCGGAAGGAAGCTGTCTCGAGGATAGAAGATGGGATCCAGTAGCGCCCCAGAACCGCGACACTCCAAGCTGATTGTTTTTCTCATGTGCGGGTGTGTCAATGACATGTTCTCGAGATCCTCTGGAGCCTACCAAAGTAGGAGAACAAGACTTGACAAGCTTTCTCTTCTCCACCTGCCCTTTACAGTCTTCTAGAGAGTTGGCAATTATCACCGAGAGTTGGGAATCTGAGCTGTAGTGATCCATTCCAAGTTTCTTTCTCTGGATTATATTTTGGAGATTGGAAACTGCCAGATTTATCAGGGAATTGTCATGGATCCTTGGAAGCCTCTGCACTGCTTTTGCAATGAAGATTGGGATGGGAAAGAGAGTGCAGGGAAGATAAGCTATCAAAGGACATGTTTTGACACAGTACACCTTCTGTTCTGAACCCTTCACCATTGTTAAAGTTATCTTGTGGCTTACAGCTTGACTCAAACATTTGGCTTCTTTCAGATCAACACTGCAATGTTTCGAAAGTGGCCTATTACCGAAAGCCATTCTGTTCATTCTGGAAGTAATCTCCTCTTCTGGTGTAATGTCAGGAAGTTCCTCACTAGGAGAGGTCTTTTTTTGTGAGCTGTTGGACCAGTAAAGGCTGAGGGAGCTTCAACCATGGCTCGGAGTGTAGTCTTTGAAGATGATGGAGCTTGTTCAAGTGACTATGTACTAGAGATGCTGGTGGGAAGGAGATGTTGGCTGGAAATTTGTCATGCTTTGGAGGTCCTGGAAGGAGAACATATGCTCTGTAGGGCAGGAGGAAATGGTCTCCTGTGGTGATGTACTGAAAAGAATATCAAATGAAGGAGCACAGTGACCAGTCGAGGAATGTAGCTTGTCCCATTGTTCCACCGTTGCAAGTGGAGGAATGGATAGATACTGCTTCGCCGTTTGCCTTCCACATGCTAATTTGACAGAGAGAGAGAGAGAGCGTAAAACCAAAGACAGAAAACATTGTAACTTAAAATAACCTTGACTCTGAAGAACTTCAGATACACATTTGGACCCTTACAGGTTTGAGAGAATGTATACTTATGCAAACTATTTTAAAGAATTTGATAGATCGCAGAAGTAAAACTTTTAATATCTTATTTTTAAGAGGGTCCAGTCATAAGACTATAAATATATCACCAGCATACTGTAAATTGGAGAATTTCATAAAATTTATCAAGAACATGTCCAGGTCATATTTCACCACAAAGTCAGAAGAAACAAATAAGAAGTTATATTTTGCTTGATGAAAAACATTATTGACATCATTTTAATGACAATTAATCACATTTTCCCCCTGAATGCTTAATGCTAAAGTGTCAAATCTAACTGGTTGACCTTACTTTGATTTTTCAAGGCAATCGGTTTGCATGCTTTTTCTAAGTAAACATAACTTAAACTGAACTTAATTTCATTGTTTTTTCAAAATTGTATTCATAGATGAGTTGCTTGTAACTACATAGTTAATGTTACTTATAACATTAACTATGTAGTTACAAGCAACTCATCTATGAATACAATGGGGTTTTTTTTCCAAGTAAACTGAACTTAATTTAAGTAACATTAACTAGTTACAAGCAACTCATCTGTGATTAAAATATCATTTAAGTAAACTGAACTTATTTTAACTAGTTACAAGCAACTCATCTCTGATTAAAATGTCATTGTTTTTTTCAAGTACAATTAACTTGTTTTAAGTAACTAGCTACAAGCAACTCATCTGTGATTAAAATATCATTGTTTTTAAGTAAACTGAACTTGTTTTAAGTAACTAGTTACAAGTAAGCAACTCATCTCTGATTAAAATATCATTGTTATTTTTTTCCAAGTAAAATTAACTTAATTTTTTAAGTAACATTTAATAGTTACAAGTAAAGAACTAATCTGTATCATTGTTTTTATAGAATTATTTAAATTGCGTTATAAGCACGTCTTGTACAGTATAAGGGGAATTATGTCTGGACTCTAGGTTAACATATGGCTTGTTGGATTCTACTCAGTACTTCTTAGTACACATAAATATGTACTTTTGTTAAGTACTGTTGAGTAAAGAACAATGACCTTAAATGAACAGGCTCCAAGTTCACCAGAGGTAACACTAATCACGCTAATGATGACTTCACACAAATCACAACTATCAACCAGCTGCAACAAAACAATGACAATAGTCACAATAATTAAAACTATATACATTTTTAAAACAATTATTAATTTTCTACTTAATTACCCTTGTTTTGAGCAAACATACATAATTTATTCAAGTGCAAGAGCTTATGGGTATTCCACACAGCTGCAGTTTTGTACTTAATAATTTTGAGTTAGTACTACTCGAAGCCAAAGTTTAAAGAATGTATATATTTGAGTTATGATTCCAAAATGTGACATTTTAAGTACTGTTTTTTAGGACCACTTAAATGTTTTTATTAATGACAACTATAGGAATTAGAAAGTAACAGTAACTTAATTAAAACTAGTAAGAATAGTAAAAAATTAAGCTTAAGTTTTGTAAACTTAATAAAATAGTACAAATTTATTGAGACCCATGTTTTAGTCATGCAACCCTTATCAGAAAAATGCCTGATGAAGGTTGCATGACCAAAACGTTGCTGCATCAGTACATTTTTTTATATTTTTCTAAATCAACAGCAGTTTGCAATTCGAGACGTGTCTAAACTGTTTCCATCAACTTTGCTCTGTAACTCATGAATTGCATGACAACCACTATATTGCCAAAAGTATTCGCTCACCCATCCAAATAATTGAATTCAGGTGTTCCAATCACTTCCATGGCCACAGGTGTATAAAATGAAGCACCTAGGCATGCAGACTGCTTCTACAAACATTTGTGAAAGAATGGGCCGCTCTCAGGAGCTCAGTGAATTCCAGCGTGGTACTGTGATAGGATGCCACCTGTGCAACAAGTCCAGTCGTGA
This sequence comes from Myxocyprinus asiaticus, assembly GCF_019703515.2. NCBI lineage: Eukaryota > Metazoa > Chordata > Actinopteri > Cypriniformes > Catostomidae > Myxocyprinus > Myxocyprinus asiaticus. Next base: position 34,826,300 of record NC_059386.1, on the reverse strand, counting down.
AATTTCCTCGCTACTAAATATTCCACAGTCAACTGTCAGTGGTATTATAACAAAGTGGAAGCGATTGGGAATGACAGGCCACGTAAAATGACGGAGCGGGGTCAGCGGATGCTGAGGCGCATAGTGCGCAGAGGTCGCCAACTTTCTGCAGAGTCAATCGCTACAGACCTCCAAAGTTCATGTGGCCTTCAGATTAGCTCAAGAACAGTGCGTAGAGAGCTTCATGGAATGGGTTTCCATGTCCGAGCAGCTGCATCCAAGCCATACATCACCAAGTGCAATGCAAAGCGTCGGATGCAGTGGTGTAAAGCATGCCGCCACTGGACTCTAGAGCAGTGGAGACGCGTTCTCTGGAGTGACGAATCACGCTTCTCCATCTGGCAATCTGATGGACGAGTCTGGGTTTGGCGGTTGCCAGGAGAACGGTACTTGTCTGACTGCATTGTGCCAACTGTGAAGTTTGGTGGAGGGGGATTATGGTGTGGGGTTGTTTTTCAGGAGCTGGGCTTGGCCCCTTAGTTCCAGTGAAAGGAACTCTGAATGCTTCAGCATACCAAGAGATTTTGGACAATTCCATGCTCCCAACTTTGTGGGAACAGTTTGGGGATGGCCCCTTCCTATTCCAACATGACTGCGCACCAGTGCACAAAGCAAGGTCCATGAAGACATGGATGAGCGAGTTTGGTGTGGAAGAACTTGACTGGCCTGCACAGAGTCCTGACCTCAACCCGATAGAGCACCTTTGGGATGAATTAGAGCGAAGACTGCGAGCCAGGCCTTCTCGTCCAACATCAGTGTCTGACCTCACAAATGCGCTTCTGGAAGAATGGTCAAAAATTCCAATAAACACACTCCTAAACCTTGTGGAAAGCCTTCCCAGAAAATTTGAAGCTGTTATAGCTGCAAAGGGTGGGCCGACGTCATATTAAACCCTATGGATTAAGAATGGGATGTCACTTAAATTCATATGCGTCTAAAGGCAGATGAGCGAATACTTTTGGCAGTATAGTGTATCTACAAACTAAAGGACAAACATATGGCAGTAACATAAAATGAATTAAAGTTTCTATATACCAAACAGGGAGGAACTCTTATATGCCCTGAAAAAAAAAAAAAAAAAAAAAAAACCTTGTGAAAGGACAGCTGTATTTCCTGTCCTTTTTTCATCATTCTCCTGAAATAATGGAGTTTATCCATCTGTGGCTGGTCTAATAATTGCTCCCTGTTCGCATTTGAAAGGAGCTGTAGTCAGGTGGATTAAAAGGTGAGATGGCATAGTTTCAGTCCACTTTCAATGCCATCTCCATGACAACCAGTGAAATAAAGAAACTGTGCATACAGTATGTGTATTGATCACATGTTTGACTACTAAGTCACTGTTAACTTACACTTTATGGCTTGCCTCTGATTATTTGAGAAATAGTCACAAATTAGTCTCAAAAATGGATTTAGGGTCACTTCACATTTACAGCACATATTTAAACATTTGAAATGCATGCAGAATAAATGACAATATCTAAGGAGTCTAACAGATAAACTGTGTCCCCATCAATGCTCAACCAAATGTGCAACTTGGATAGACGTTTTGTCGTCCCTGCTGATTGCTAATTAACTTTGCAGGTTAGTCTATGGTGATTTTATAGTGATTAGTTTGTTATTTATATGTCTAAAAGTTACAAGACCACCTCCCTATAAAGAACCCTTCATATAATTACATATGCTAATTTACAGGAGTAATTACAGCATCATCAGTTGATGCCACTGGAAAGCATCTGCTCGCCTCTGTAAAAAGGATGTCATTTTGTAAAGTTTTTAAAAATACACTCCAAAAAAATAGTATTTTTGTTTTGCTTTCCATGCAGTAAATATGTCTAAACATCCTTAAAAGGAGGGGGGACTCCCTGCTGAAAACCAAACAAATAATATAATAATTACATAATAAATTAATAACCGCTTGCTTGTTCTGAACAAAATAGGTGTTGTTTTAAAGTTTACAATCTGGACTTTATAATGCATGTTACCAGCTGATCCTACCAGTTCTTAAGTAATGCTTTTTAATTGGCTGACAAATAGAACTGTTTCGTTCTCATAATATGCAAATTTGTCATCACAACAATTATATTCAGAGTTGGTAAAATCATAAAAAAGGTGAAATTGCCATGTTTTATATATCGTTGGAAAGGTATCGATCTGTAGAATGCATTGAGCAAATTTGTTTAACTCCGAGGCCAAATTGAAGTGAGTTTTAGTGTATGAAATTCCAACTGACACATAATAAACAGGAGTGTCTTTTTGTCATGTTTTTCCTTATTACTTCCTGAAACATACATATAATATAGACATTGACATATTGTTACTTACAGCAGACTATCCTGATTCAAACGAGCCCAAACACAACATAATATGATGAGTAGATCTTGAAATATTCCTCAAAGAGTGTACATGGAAAGATGATGCACAAAAGGGCGCTCAATAAAGTGTGTGTGTGTGTGTGTGTGTGTGTGTGTGCGCGCACATCCACATATGTGCTCATCTATAGGACTGGGATGCTCCTGAACACTTAATATTTCTGTATTTTGTAGTCTAAACCATTCATTTCCAATGGGCGGTCAGTTTTGACCGGAAACACAACAAGTGTAACAAAGTGAAATAAAATTTAAAAAAATGTAAAGATTATGGTACAATTTTTTTGTGTGTTTTCAGAGTGAACAAATATGTGAACAAAGTCAAGGAATTTTATTCCAATTTGATTAAGTGGAAAATAAGTCGTCCGTGTTTAAATGACCAGAACACAACATAAGGGTTAAAAGACACAAAATTATTTAGGATTAGATTTGTTTTCAGGCCATATATTTTATAGACAACATTAAGATTTAGAAATATACATTTAGTTTGTATATTGTAGACACCTCACAAAGTTTTGTTAGATCTGTGCATAAAACAATAAAAACAATACACTGCTATACCATTATGGACCAGTATTTTTTGTCATGGAATATTAAAATTGTCCAATTCTCATTTAGCCTTTTCTGATGTCCTTTAGCTCCTGTCCCTCTAATTTAACAAGCAAAATATCTCATTTTCATATCAGTCTTCTCTATTTCAATGTTCTATGCCTTTATATATATATGTGTGTGTGTGGCTGCATTACACACATGTGACTGTTAACCATGAACCTGCATCATCACAGTGGACAGTCTAATTGTTTAGTGATTGCCACGGGAACTATTCAACTTTCTTTTCCAGGAAACGGAGTGGCATTAGTGAATGTTTTATTTGCACTCAGACACTATCTGCTCATAGATTGATTTTCATGACAAATGACGTACAAAGACACACACATGTGAAATCCACATTATGACCATTTTTCATTTTTCATTTTCATTTTGATTGTTTATTGCCACAAGAGGGCACTCCAAGAGCACTTTTAACACTTCTATTTTTTGGTTGAGGGCATGGTAAAAATATTTAGTTTTAATTTATTCATTTATTTAATCTAAACTTTCTGGACTTCAATTTTTCATAATAATAGTATGTAAAACCCCAGTTATGAAGAGAATATGTTCTTTTGTTGCATTAAAAGGCTGTGATACCTGCTCCATTTATTAATCACAAATAAATGCTCTCATTTAAATCAAACTTTATACGTGGGATCATGTGTCCATATTTCAGTTTATGAAGGAGCTAGATTTGTACATTTTTATAAGAATATGTGCAGGGTTGGGAAGTTTACTTTCAAAAAGTATTCCGCTACAGATTACAGAATAAATGCTGTATAGTGTCATTTGTAACATATTCCATTATATTACTCAATGTCAGATTACTTCTTCAGCACTGGGAATTTTTTTAAATAAAGAAAATTCAGTTTTATTAAAATAAAATAAAAATCTCTGAAAACAGCCTAAATATCTAATGCAGTTTTGTTACTCAAGTAAATTAATATTGTTTTAAGGATTTAGATATTTTTACAGAAAAACAATATTTAATTCTCATTAAGAATAAGATTTTTGCAGTACATCTTTGCTCTAAAATCAAAGGTCTTACTAGAGAAAAAAAAAAAAAGTTATGCTCCAACGTGCATTTTTGTCGTTCATTATAATATTTAATCGCACCTGGTAACAGATGCATGTAAATGCAAGAAATATAATTTTAGCTTAGCATAAAGCTAAATGTTCACATGACAGTTTACACAAGGTTAACTAAACTCAGCAAAAATAGGAACCTCGTCTCACTTTCAACTGCTTTTATTTTCAGCAAACTTGACGTGTAAATATTTGTATGAACATTTAAAGATTCAACAACTAAGACATAAACTGAAGTTTCACAGACATGTGACTAACAGAAATGGAATAATGTGTCCCTGAACAAAGGGTACAGTCAGTATCTGGTGTGGCCACCAGCTGCATTAAGTACTGCAGTGCATCTCCTCCTCATGGACTGCACCAGAGATGTTACCCCACTCTTCCACCAAGGCACTTCCTGGACATTTCTGGGGGGAATGGCCCTAGCCCTCACCTTCCGATCCAACAGGTCCCAGACGTGCTCAATGGGTTGAGATCCGGGCTCTTCGCTGTCCATGGCAGAACACTGACATTCCTGTATTGCAGGAAATCACGCACAGAACGAGCAGTATGGCTGGTGGCATTGTCATGCTGGAGGGTCATGTCAGGATGAGCCTGCAGGAAGGGTACCACATGAGGGAGGAGGATGTCTTCCCTGTAACGCACAGCGTTGAGATTGATGACCGACGATGCTGTGACACACTGCCCCAGACCATGACGGACCCTCCACCTCCAAATCGATCCCGCTCCAGAGTACAGGCCTCGGTGTAACGCTCATTCATTCGACGATAAACGTGAGTCTGACCATCAACCCTGTTGAGACAAAACCACAACTCGTCAGTGAAGAGCACTTTTTGGCAGTCCTGTCTGGTCCAGCGAAGATGGGTTTGTGCCCATAGGCGATGTTGTTGCCGGTGATGTCTGGTTAGGACCTGCCTTACAACAGGCCTACAAGCCCTCAGTCCAGCCTCTCTCAGCCTATTGCGGACAGTCTGAGCACTGATGGAGGGATTGTGCGTTCCTGGTGTAACTCGGGCAGTTGTTGTTGCCATCCTGTACCTGTCCCGCAGGTGTGATATTCAGATGTACCGATCCTGTGCAGGTGTTGTTACACGTGGTCTGCCACTGTGAGGACGATCAGCTGTCCTTCCTGTCTCCCTGTAGGCTATCTTAGGCATCTCACAGTACAGACATTGTAATTTATTGCCCTGGCCACATCTGCAGTCCTCATGCCTCCATGCAGCATGCCTAAGGCACGTTCACGCAGATGAGCAGGGACCCTGGGCATCTTTCTTTTGGTGTTTTTCAGAGTCAGTAGAAAGGTCTCTTTAGTGTCCTAAGTTTTTATAACTGTGACCATAATTGCCTACCATCTGTAAGCTGTTAGTGTCTTACCGTCCGTTCCACAGGTGCATGTTCATTCATTGTTTATGGTTCATTGAACAAGCATGGGAAACATTGTTTAAACCCTTTACAATAAAGATCTGTAAAGTTATTTGGATTTTTACAAAATTATCTTTAAAATACAATGTCCTGAAAAAGAGACGTTTCTTTTTTTGCTGAGTTTATTTCTGCTGCTCCAAACATACTTCAAATCCCCCCAGAGTGTACACAACCACATCCTTTTCTGATATTATGTGGATTCTGTTCATAGAATAGGCAGAAGATATGTTATCTGTAGCTTTCTGTTCAATGTTAAAGAATACATTGGTTAGCATTTCTTGTAAAAATACCCTAACTGCATAAAAAACATTGACAAGGCATGAAGTCGTGTATTTATTGGATTTATGTTTCATCTGTCAATGCGTTTCTAGCTGTTTTTTGTTAAGCTGTAGAAACACAATGTAGCTCCTTTATTAAGCTCCCAAGGGAAAGATCTTTAATGATGTCATATCCACCTTTTCACTCACAACAGTATGAACTTGTATGAATGAAACACATCTTAAGAAAGTGTTTCACCGCTCTTCAAATGCTCGGATTGCATCATTTATATGGATAAATGTTTTCCAACTGAATAGACTAAATATTAAATAAATGACAATAAAATGCAAAGTAATCTCAGTAATAAAAATACTTTTTGAAAGTAACTGTATTCTGATTATCAACTATTTAAATTGTAACTGTAGTGGAATAAAGTATTTTAAATATGTAATCCTGTTACATATATTCTGTTACTTCCCAACGCTGACTATAAGTGACCCCTAATCGTAATCATGAGTAATATGAATAGTGATGCTTGCCTAAGCACACACAACTAATAAAGTAATTAGCAAAATATAGCTGTTATTTTTCTTATAAATTTATGTGTTTTGACCTCAATGTAATTGATGTTCCATTTGCATGTGTTTGAAAACAAAACATCTAGAAACAGATTGCCATACTATCCCTATTTTACAGATTAATGAGTATGCCGCTCTTTTTGGGATTGACCGAAAAATAAGTAATCCCCTATAATCCCAGGGCTGCCCTTACCCTCTGAGGAAACACAGGTCACCACATTTTTTTGTGCACCACTTATTATTTTTTTAATCATTATAATAATTTATTTATATAAATAAATTAAGCAAAAGGTGCTTCACAAAACAAAATTAAAAACACACACAGTAAAACCCAACACATTCACATAGTAATAAAAACAGGTCTATAAAAATGAGTTTTTAAACGAGACTTAAAAACAGTCACAGATTAAGCAGATCTAATATCCCAGGGAAGGCTGTTCCATAATTGTGCAGCCTTCACTAGAAATGCTCTATCACCTTTGGTTTTGTATCTGGATCTTGGAACAGCCAACAGTTCACGACAAGAAGATCTAAGCGGTCCCACTGTTTCATAAGGTCTTAAAAGTTCTGCTAAATTATCTGGCGCCAACCGATGTAATGCCTTATATGTAATTCATAAAATCTTAAAATCAACCCTGAAGTAAATTGGTAATCATTGTAAAGAAGCTGAAACTGCAGTAATATAATTAAAAGACCTTGTTTTTGTTAAAAGTTTAACTGCAGCATTTTGCACTGATTGTAGCCGTGCTAAAGTGCGTTGATTTAAAGTTCAGCAGTGCATTACAATAATCAAGGCAAGACAAAATAAAAGCATGAATAAGCTTCTGTGTATCCCTAAAACTCAAAACCTGTCTCACCTTGGAAATGTTCCTTAACTGATAAAAACTAGATTGAACTAATTTCCCGACGTGATATTTGAAATTTACAATTTACAATTCTCACCACATGCTGAATATTCGGGACCACCTGATTAAGTGCTGACTCAATCTGATTTTATTGTTAAACCATGACCGATTATGACAACCTCTGTTTTATCTGAATTTAACTGCAGAAAATTACATGCCATCCAATTTTTTTTAAATCTAATATACACTCTTGAAGAACATTTAAACTAGACAGATCATTGGGATTCAATGATGTAACTGTAGGTCATCTGCATAGTAATGAAAATTAATGTTGTGTTTACGAATCACAGAACCAAGAGGTAACACAGTATATAGAGCAAACAAAACTGGCCCTAACACGGATCCTTGCGGAACACCACAATTTAAAGTTGAATAGGAGGACATATCATCTCCAACAGACACTACAAATTTCCTATTTGACAAATAGGAAACAAACCAGTCTAAAGCCACCCCAGATATTCCCACCCTTATCTTTAATTTATCAAACGCTGCAGTTAAATCAAGCAACACTAAAATGAAGCACTCTCCAGCGTCCTCCGCCTTCAGTAAGTCATTTGTCATCCTAAGAAGGGCAGTTTCTGGACTGTGATTTTCTCTAAAACCTGACTGATTTTTTTATAATGTTATCCTTCACTACCTCCAACATTTGCGTCGCTACTGCTTTCTCTATAATTTTTTAGATGAAAGATAGTTTTGAGATTGGTCTATAGTTATTTGTCACCAAAGGGTCTAATGGATGTTTCTTCAGAAGCGGTTGAACTATCGCAGTCTTTAACTCCTCTGGGACACATCCTGACACAAGCGTTTCACAGAAGGATTGTGCCATGAATTTGGCTGGTCATGTACCATGGTTTTACCATAGCATTATTTGTAGTACCTTATATAGTACCATATGGTATTTATGTGGCACTCTATTATATATGGTATATACTATATATTTATATACAGTAAATAGCATGTATTTATATGGTAATTATTCAGTACCATGGTATTGCCAACATCCCAATGTAGATCAATTTCATTATTTTATTACATTTTATATTTCATTCTTTTACGTGACAGTCTATAGATTTCACTGCCCAGTAATTGTATAATAATCGTATATTATTTCTTAGTCACCATCAGAAGGCATACATCACAATAGTTATACAGTGTGAACTGCATCATAACTTTTTAAATGCATAGGCCTAATTTAGCAAATGATAACATCTACAAATTTACATTAAACACAAATAATAAAACTAGAAAGCACCCTACTTTAAATGAGTTGAAAACATGGTGAAGAACAGTCACATTGAATTGATGGTTAATTGAAACGAACCATTCGCTGCTTTAATCTCCACTTTCACTTCCACATTCTTCCGCTTTTTTCTTCCGAATTTTGCGATTCACATTTTTAGCACATAACACCACCTACTGAGCTGGTAGGATCATTTTTTAGTACAAAAGACTTAAATATGTCCATGTCTTCAATAGCGATATGATAGGTGTTGGTGAGAAACAGATCAGTATTTGAGTCCTTTTTTACTAATAATTATCCTCCGTGCCCAACAGGTGGCAATATGCACATAAAATGTGAATCACATAAAATGCGAATCGCCAAAAATAAAAGAAGATTGTGAAAGTGGAGATATACCCTTGTACTGTCTCAGTATGTACTGTTTTTGATGAGAAACGCACTTCTTGGCCGCTAAAACAGTACATTCTTTAGGTATGCGAGAGGCAGTATGAATAAAATTCAGACATACTAACATCCAGGAACGTATGCATGGTCCCGTGATCAGAATATATGACGTGACAACAACCGTGAAAATGACCCACTCAAGTTCGGTTAAACAAGTGCCATTTAAGCACAATGAGCAACGTTCTTTGTGTATACATCCCCGCGGTTCTCCGCCATTTGTTTTAAATCCAGCGTTTGAACGTGACGTCATTCACGTGACGTTGATGCATTGTGGGATAGGAAAGTGTTCAGCCGATCCACACTTTGGATTCCCGCCAGAAGTAGTAGGTCATCCAGGCATTTCTCGCTATGGATTCAGACATACTAATCCACTGGCATACTGTTTTTGGCATACTATATAGTAGGGAAGTATGGATATTCGGATGCAGGGTTAGAGTAAAAAAAGGACTGAAATATTGATCTATTTCTCACCCACACTTATCACTTATCGCTTCAGAAGACATGGATTAAACCACTGGAGTCGTATGGATTACTTTTACACTGCCTTTATGTGCTTTTTTGAGCTTCAAAGTTCTTTCCACCATTCACTTGCATTGAACGGACCTAAAGAGCTGAAATATTCTTCTAAAATTCTTCATTTGTGTTCAGCAGAAGGAAGAAAGTCATTCACATCTGGGATGGCATGAGGGTGAGTAAATGATGAGGGAATTTTCCTTTTGGGGTGAACTAACCCTTTAAGCACAACTAATAAAACTAGTAATCACCATAATTTATAAAACCGTGTCGAAAACATAGCAAAGAACAGCAGTATTAAACGAAATATTTTGGAACAAAAAAGATGTAAATGGACAAAGTATTACATTTTTATTATTATTATTATTATTATTTTAACTTTTTTATTGTGTGTTTAAAGAGTATTAGCTTCATACTGTGGAGGTAAACAGAGACCTGAAGGTAAATAGATCTGTCTCTTTAAGTTGATGTGAAAGCCGATTATCGCTGATCTCGGTCGTGATTCTGTTGTACCGTCTGTTCACTGGATCTGTTTTTGTTTTACGTCGCTGCGCGCAGTTTAGAGCATATATATATATATATATATATTTTATCATCGACATTTTCTGTCTCTTTTACTTTTTGAACTGTATTTTTGTTTGTTAGGGAGGCTTTTTTGTCGTGCGCTCTTTCATCTCTGTGCGTAATTACGCGTCATGCGCGTCTGGAATCTCCTTTACGCGCAGCATCAGCGGTTTGGATTGAACTTTAGACCATCTCTGGCTGCTGGAGGTGTCATCAGTGTGTGAGGATGATGATGAAGATGATGATGTGTTCATTGTGAGAATCAGGACTGTAAGATGCAGAAGAGCGTGCGCTATAATGAAGGACACGCGCTCTATCTGTCCATGGTTGCGCGTAAAGAAGGCGTCAAGCGCGGATTCTTGAGTAAAAAAGCCGCAGAAAACAGCCGCTGGAACGAGAAATACTTCGCGCTTTACCAGAATGTGCTGTTTTACTTTGAGAACGAACAGAGTACCAGACCATCGGGGATTTATCTACTGGAGGGATGCACCTGCGAGAGGATTCAAGCTCCAAAAGTCTCCACCATCGGGAAAGAGAGTTCAGATAAACAGCAGGTATGAATCTGACCAGAGTTACATCTATGCATACTAATGAGTTGCTCATTAATGTTAGGATCAAAGACTGTGCCAGTTTGTAAATGTGAAGGGGTTAGTTGTTTTCTGTACCACGTGTTTGTGTTTATGTGTCACTTTTAACACAGTACATGTTGATGTAATTATTTTCTAACCAGCCAGAAAATCTTATATATTGTACTAGGATAAGATAGCTTTTAAAATAAGTGTCCTGCATAAAGTAAAACCCCTTTTAAAAGTAATCAAATTATCAGAGGCTGCTTTGTCTTTGCAGTATCACCAAATATCTAACATTGGCAACATATGTTAAATTATTCATTATTAATATTTTAGGACATTTGCATTTGTGAACAATGAACAGTGGAAGTGAATGGGGCCAATTTTTGGAGGGTTTAAAGGCTTATAATTTTATAAAAGCACTTACATTAATTCTTCTGTTTTATTTGAGCTGTAAAGTTGTTTAAATCGTCATTTTAAGGTTTACGTCGTCAGTTCTAAAACTGGATCTGTCTACATCGAAATGGTTACTAAGCGATTATATCACACTAAAATCATATTAACACACATATTGTTTACGTCTTGTGGCTATACTTTTAAAAAAGTGAATATCTTAACGTTTATGAAATTAGCCCCATTGACTTCCATTGTAAGTGTCTCACTGTAACCCAGATTTGTGCTATTTCAAAGAAAAGGAGGGACGAGTCAAAATGAAATATCGTGGTAATCAGTATTATGCCACAAATGCTGTCGATTGAGCTTAAGCTCAAAATAGTCTTGAGTACTTGTGACTTGCAGTACTTTTTGAGTCACTGTTTCTAACATAAACAACAAGCTATTATGTCAACATCTATTATTTACAAATATTTGTATTTACAGTAAATGAACAGCACAAACGGGAAACATGCACGCCATTTGGAGCAATATACTAACATGCCCTGCAGTTACGGCTCGTGTAAGAAGCATCTTGCAGATTATATGCTCTGATCTTCTGCGTATGAAGCAGATATATATTCTGATCCCCGGTCGTTTGTTTGGACCACACGAGACATGAAAGCCCCTTGTCAGTACACCAGCACTCCAACACGTTTTGTCCAGATTAAGGCCTGTTGTCTGTTGCGCCTAAGTCTGAGTTTCATGACTGCACTGATGAGCAGAATCGGTCTGTAGTTCCCATCAGTTTAAAGGTGAATCTCATGAAACCAAGTACATGTCCTGGTCATATTTCACCCCCAATAAAACAAAAAAACAAAAGAAAGAAATAAGTTAAAAACATATGAAGCCTAATTTTAGGATGCTAAAGATTTTGTGCATTATTATTCTGATAATGAAGCACATTTCCCCTAAAATCCTTATTACTTTAATGCAAAAATACTGTATTACAGTTATCTTTTACTGTATTATTTCATACAGTAAATATTATTGTTTTATAGTAATGAGAAACTCTTAGTAAACTCTAACTCCTAGTAAAACATCTAGATGCATTCAGTAATAAGAATTTTATAAAATTGTCATAAAAATAATGTCATGACGTAAAACATTTCCTCAATCGACAGCAATTTAAGCATAATATTAATTACCACAACTAATAATTTCCCATGTTTATTTTTGAATAAGTAAACATCACAGTTATAGGAAGGCACTTACAATGGAAGTGAATGGGGCCGATTCATAAGCATTAAAATACACTCTGTTTTAAACGTATTGCCACAAAAACGTAAACATTATACATGTAAATATGATTTTAGTGCAATAAAATAAGGGATTTACCAGCGTTACATCATCATGAAAATGAAGCTGTAATATTGGATTTAACTTTACACAGATGTGGTTAGTTAGTGATTTTTAATATCACACTAAAAATCAAATTAACACACATATTGTTTGCATCTTGTGGAGTATTTTCATGTTTACAGATTGGCCCCATTGACTTCCATTGTATGTGACTCACTGGAATACAGATTTGTGCTGCTGCGTTTTTATTTTTTTATTTTTTTTTACGAGGGATGAGTGAAATTAAAAATATATATATATACAAATATATTTGTTTTTTTCTTTTGATTTTGGGGTAAAATATGACCCAGACATGTTATAGACAGGTTTTGTTACATTCTCCATTAGATGGTTTTATATATTCTTGTGCCTTAAACATGTTTGTAACAGTTTGGCTTGTCTACACACACACAAAAACAATCTCCTCTGTATGTTATAGCAGATGTGGCTGCACTTTTCTCCCCTCCCCCTTCACACACACACACACACACACACACACACATCTCTGAGATTATCAGGCATTGGCTTCGAGCAACCACATGCTGTCACTCAAAAACACGTTGTGTACAGACACGCTCATGTGTGCACCGCTGCAGGCTGAAGTGTGTAAACTCAGTTACTAATGCATGTTACAGAACATTCACACATTATATGATTGAGAATCTGTCAGTAAAGTGTAATGTGTGTCTGATGTGTAACATGGTAACTGTCTAAGTCCATAATTATGTTTAAAACAAAGGAAATAAAGCCTTTATTTAGGGCCATTTAGACTTTCCAAATGTGACATTAGTCTTATGACAATGAAGCACATTTAAACCACAAATTCTTTTTTTCTGTAATGTGTAAAAAGGTTTTTGAGTTTTGAGTTTGTTTGTTTTTTTTTTACTCTTATTACTGAAATATATGAGAATTTTAGGGAAAATGTGCTTTATTGTAATTCAATTATTGTCTTAAAATCTTAATGGTCCTTAAATGGTCATTTTCTTTTAGAGAAAAATATAATTTATTATTTCTTTCTTTTGAGATGAAATATGATCCAGACGTGTTCTCGACAGGTTTCATGAGATTCTTCGAATTATGCAGTATTATTAAATACCATTAATATGTCACACTTATTGGCCGATACTGATGTGGCCACCAATATAATGTGCCTTCTTAGTAATGGGGTGATTCTCATGAAATCTGTGTCGAGAAAATGTCCTGGTCCTATTTACTTCAAAATCAAAAGAAACAAATAAGAAATTACAGTATATATTGCATATACACTGATGAGCCAAAACATTATGACCACCTGCCTAATATGCTGTTGGTCCTCCGCATGCGACCAAAACAGTGCCGACACACAGAGGCATGGACTCTACAAGACCCCTGAAGGTGTCCTGTGGTATCTGGCACCAAGACATTAGCAGCAGATCCTTCAAGTCCTGCAAGTTACGAGGTGTAGCCGCTGTGGAACGGACTTGTTGGTCCAGCACATCCCACAGATGCTCAATCGGATTGAGATCTGGGGAATTTTGAGGTCAGGGCAACACCTTGAACTCTTCATCATGTTCCTCAAACCATTCCCGAATAATGAGTGCAGTGTGGCAGGACGCATTATCCTGCTGAAAGAGGCCACTGCCATCAGGGAATACCATTGCCATGAAGGGGTGTACCTGGTCTGCAACCATGTTTAGGTAGGTGGCACGTGTCAAATTGACGTCCACATGAATGGCCGGACACAGAGTTTCCCAGCAGAACATTGCCCATATCATCACACTCCCTCTACCGGCTTGTCATCTTCCCACAGTGCATCCTGGTGCAGCCACTTCACCAGGTTAACAACGCACACGTACGCGGCCGTCCATGTGATGTAAAAGAAAACGGGACTCATCGGGACCAGGTGACCTCCTTCCACTACTCCAAGGTCCAGTTACGACGCTCGCGTGCCCATTGTAGGCACTTTCGATGGTGGACAGGGGATATCATGGGCACTCTGACCGGTCTGCGGCTATACAGTCCCATACGCAGCAGGGTGCGATGCACTATGTGTGGTGACACATTCCTCCTGTAACCATCATTAAAATTTTCTGTGACTTGTGCCACAGTAGACCTTCTGTCGGTTCGGACCAGACGGGACAGCCTTTGTTGCCCTCGCGCATCGATGAGCCTTGGTCGCCCAACACCCTGTCACCGGTTTGTGGTTTGTCCCTCCTCTGACCACTGTCAGTAGGTACTCACCACTGCTGACCAGGAGCACCCCACAAGCCTTGTCGTTTCAGAGATGCTCTGACCCAGTCATCTGGCCATAACAATTTGGTCCTTGTCAAAGTCGCTCAGGTCTTTACTCCTGCCCATTTCTCCTGCATTTGACACGTTGACTACAAGAACTGATTGTTCACTTACCATCTAATCTAATCTAACCAGACGTTGACATGTGGCCTTGATAGGAGATGATCAACGTCATTCGCTTCACCTGTGAGTGGTCATAAAGTTTTGGCTCATCAGTGTAGAAAATTAAGCCTGCTTTTAGGGCCACACGTTATTTTCTTGAAAGTTACACACATTTTACCCTCAATTCTCATCACCGCAACATAAACATTGTGTAGTATTTAAACATAATGATACTGCCTTTAATTTTTGCAGATTAAAGAAGAAAATAATAAAACAGCATCTTTTTTTTACTCTAATACAGTAAAAACATGAGTTTGTTACATTACTAAGAATTCCCATTGAAAGCAATGGGAAAAATAAAACGTCTGGACGTGTTACTGTAATAATAATTGGGGGTTAAAACATGCTAAAGTGTCCTGAAAATAATGTCACAATGAAAAAAATCTTAATGGTCCTCAATGTAGGCTTCATTATTTATATTTTCCATGTTTTGACTTGGGGTTAAATATGACCAGGACAACTTCTTTTTTTTTTCCTCCACAATTTCCTTTATGCTGCTTGCAAATAGTGCAAATAGTTTTTATTTTTTATTCTACTTGCATTTATTCTTTTCAGTGTTCATGTTTTTTAATAGTTCACCAGCCAGAGCCATCTCTCAGTTTAGAATTACTGTTAAAAATATTGGCATATATTGTAGTTGCATTTGATGCAGCTCAGACGCCTCTTTGCATCATTACAGTGTCTCTTTCTCGGCCGTATGATGTATTGGGCAATTCAAACTGCGCAAAGCATCAGAGAGATTCAATGTGCTCCTACAGCGTTTTAAAGTAAAAGCCTGGTTGTGCTTTGATTTCTGGGCTAACTTAAATAAGCTGGTTTTTATGATGTGCAAAGTAACCTGCATTTTTATAAAACACTCATTTATTGGTACCAAAAATATTTTCTGTATGAAATGGCTGCTTTTAGTTGAGAATAAAATTACAATTAATTATTGTAATGTTTTTAAAATGTGATTGTACTTTATAGTTTCAGAACGTTTGATATGCTTTTGAAAATGCATTATCAGTGCTCATTATCTGAATGACGATATTTATTCTTTAATCTGCCTCTTTGAATGTACCTGATAAAGATTGAGATGCAAATTAAATATGCTCGACAGAGCCGCCATCGCGCTGATGACTTGTGTAACTATGGAAATCAGGTTTGATGTCATGTTGAAGTGTCACTGTATTATGCTTAAAGTACTTGCTTTAAAATGTTACGCAAGGTATACCAGCAGCCTGCTACTGAATCAGCTTTCAACAAGGGCCTAGAGTTCAACGTCAACATGAATTCAAAATTGACGCTATGCACTTTATTAATGCATATATCTTTTTATATATAAATTTTTTTTTTTTAATTTTCATCAAATAGTAATAACTTCACAATAGGTATTGCTAGACCCTAATAAGGAGGGCTTCAGCCCCACTTCATTTCATCTCAGCCCCCCTAAAAATCAATGACTTTGTAATCAGCACACAAATGTGTGATTGCCCGTTGTGATCTCTTTAAACAGCGGCAGCACTGCACTAGTTTAGTGCTTTGGTGGCTTTTCCCACTTGTAAAGACTGACTATGGCACGAGCCAATAGCATTCGAGTGTGGGCTGTGATAGAGCATATCATTGGTTTGACACACTATACACCCCTTCACTGAATTAATCAGTCATTTGAGTTTCAATGAGATGATTCATGACCAAGTGAGGATCAGTGTCTGTTGACCGACTGAAGAAGAGGAGGAATGTCATTCATTTAGTTCTGTAATATTGTTTAACATGCAGAGAAAGGGGCTGGATAAATTATGAGTAAAAGTGACTGATGATGATATTATAATGACATCAGGATGTAATTGAAACATATAATTTTTTAGGCTAATATTGTAGGCCTTTTTATAGCTTGGTAGGCATGCACAGCAGTTCACAAAATGATAGATTTGCTTTGTCATTTGTGGGGAAGACACGATGATGCTTCAGTACCGTTTCAGACCATTCTGGCACCCTAGGTAAGATCCCTATGGGGGGGGGGTTGGCAGAGGCCTCCTCTTTGGCACCCTCCCAGCAGGTGGCACCCTAGATGACCGCCTAGTTCGCCTAAGCTTAGAAACGGCCCTGTGATGCTTAAACACTGCTGAAGTCTCTAAGTAGATTTGTAGACATGCCAATTTTAATAAAGTAAAACTAGAGGGGGCCTGGGTAGCTCAATGGTAAAAGACGCTGGCTACCACCCCTGGAGTTCGCTAGTTTGAATCCCAGGGCATGCTGGGTGACTCCAGCCAGGTCTCCTAAGCAACCAAATTGGCCCGGTTGCTTGGGAGGGTAGAGTCACATGGGGTAACCTCATCGTGGTCACCATAATGTGGTTCGTTCTCGGTGGGGCGCATGGTGAGTTGAGCGTGGATGCCGCGGTGGATGGTGTGAAGCCTCTACACGCGCTATGTATCCGTGGCAACACGCTCAACACGCCACGTGATAAGATGCATGGGTTGATGGTGTCAGACACAGAGGCAGCTGGGATTTGTCCTCTGCCACCCGGATTGAGGCGAATCACTACACAACCAAGAGGACTTAAAAGCGCATTGGGAATTGGGCATTCCAAATTGGGTGAAAAAGGGGAAAATTGAATGAATGATGTAAACACAGTTTAAAAAAAACAAAACACCATACAGCAAGAGTGGAATACATAAAATGTGCAAATATTATAATGTCATTGGGGGCTGAGCCCCCCTATGATTGAAATCCTGGAAATGCCACTGTGCTTCACATCTGAAATGTATTTTATTGTCACGAATCCCTCAAATGTTTTCAACCCCTCCCGTTTAACCACCTGACTCCATTCTGATATGGAACGCCCACTTTTCATAATCCAGTCAACTCTCAATGGATAAAAACAAATCCCACCCTACCTTTTTTCCCTTGTTATATCATGCACAATTTAGAAATGCATCATATTATGAAAGTGAAATGGGTTGTGAAAGCCGTTTCATGTTGACTTTACAATATTCTCTCCTGTTAGTTCGTGGGTTCTTGCAGATGTAGCCCATCTGGAGAAAAAGCTCTCAGTTCGTGAGCTTTGCTGACCGTAAACAGGTTGCACACATTTGTGAGTGCCCTTCTGTTGCACAATAGTGGATTGTCCGTCTAAGAATAGTAGCGCCAGTGGCAGTGTGTTTCTCTTAGACGGGGTCGTATGAATAAAAGTCTACAATGCATGACTTCAGAAGGACGATCTGGGTGCATTTGTGTGCGTGAACCATGAAAACACATGCACACAGGGCTACGTGAAAGATTATGCAAAGAAAGCAGATAAAAGTGTTGAATCTTATGCATTGTTATTGTAAATTAGCACGGAAAACAGCGTTGCCAGATCTTGCAAGGAAAACAAGTCAAATACAATCACAAGTAAATGACTTGCCTCACCAAAATAAATAAAATTTGCAACCCTTATTATTTTCCTCAAAACAAAATTAAAGATTACATAAAACATAAAGCAAAGCTAAATTGCAATTTGCTGCAAAATATAGACTTTTCAGTTGTTATAGCCTTTTCTAAAAAACAAAAAGGTATTTCACATATACTGTACAAAAACACAACCCATGACTGCCTTATATATACTGTATATGCAACTAATACGCAAAAAAAACAAGCCCAAAGTCGCTTATAAAAACTGCACATGGCAACACTGACAGAATCGATGGATGTGGTAGTTTTGATTATAGTTTTGTGGGTCGGTGAAAATGAAACAGATTTAGAAATATTTGTGGGATGTTCATGTCTATTGTTATCTCTCAGTTTAAATAGGGCCCATGGCTGAGGACAGTGCATTAAACACAGAGAGGAGAAGCTCTGTGGTTACATAATCACACACACACACCAGCCATGCATCAGGAATACACAGACGAGCCCTTAAGCCTACATCCTTTTAAAAACACTCTTAATTTCCATGCACCAGCGCTAATTTAGTGGTGAATCTCACCAAAATGAAATTTTCATTACTTTTATTATATATATATATATATATACATATATATAATATTAGTATAAGTGTTTATACACCATGGTAATATTTGTTTTACTTCCTTTAATAGTAACAAATTGTACTGAGTCTCTTGGTCTCTTTACATTGAGCTTTGCACCAATTTTCTTTAATCCAAAATTGATTTATTTTCCCCCCTACCAGACATAATATAGACAGTCATATCTTTCTGTGTGATTTTAGGGCAAAATAACTCTGTAACACATCCACTGTCACTTAATTTTTATAAGTGCATGCTGGTTTATGCCAGTGACCGCAGGAAGCGTCTGTATTTAGGT
This sequence comes from Myxocyprinus asiaticus, assembly GCF_019703515.2. Taxonomy (NCBI): domain Eukaryota; kingdom Metazoa; phylum Chordata; class Actinopteri; order Cypriniformes; family Catostomidae; genus Myxocyprinus; species Myxocyprinus asiaticus. Next base: position 34,807,232 of record NC_059386.1, on the reverse strand, counting down.
CAGAACTGTTTTAATTCTGCCCCACCATCGGCCAAATGTGATACTTAATTTTCATTGATGGCCTACACTCTCTAATGTATAATTTCTTGTCTTGTTTAGCATTATTTTCAGGTGATTTTCGGCCATGATGGACAGAAGCCTCTGGAACTGCGGACGGAGGAGGATGCCGACTGCAGCGAGTGGGTGGAGGCACTTCAGCAGGCCAGGTACAGCAATAAACCACAACAGTCTGTTAACTTCAGTGTTTTACAATGTGTGGACAGATCAAGAATTTCAGAAGATTTGTGTTTTAGTTAGTTTGTTTTGTAAGTTAGTTTTGTTTTGTTTGTTTGTTAGTTGGTTTCTTAGTTTGTTAATTCGTTTTGTTAGTTTGTTAATTTGTTTTAGTAAGTTAATTATTTTGTTTAGTTTGTTTATTTGTTAGTTATAGTTTGTTAGTTTGTCAGTGAGTTAGTTGGTTTGTTTGGTTTATTAGTTTGTTTAGTTAGTTAATTTGTTTGTTAGTTTGTCAGTTAGTTTGTTATTAGTTAGTCAGTTAGTTAGTTAGTTAGTTAGTTGGTTAGTTTGTTTAATTTGTTTATTTGTTAGTTAGTTTGTTAATTAGTTTGTTTGTTAATTATTTTGTTTAGTTTGATTATTTGTTAGTTTTAGTTTGTTTGTCAGTGAGTTAGTTGGTTTGTTTAATTTCTTAATTAGTTTGTTTAGTTAGTTAATTTGTTTGTTAGTTTGTCAGTGAGTTTGTTATTAGGTTAGTTAGTTAGTTGGTTGGTTAGTTTGTTTAATTAGTTTATTTTTTAGTTAGTTTGTTAATTAGTTTGTTTGTTAATTTGAAAGTTTAAAGAAGTTTGTTAATTTGGTTGTTTGTTTGTTTCTGTTGGTTGGTTCGCTTTTTTAGTATATTTGTTAGTTTGTTAATTTGTTTATAGTTAGTTTATTAGTTACTTTGTTACTTTGCAGGTAAGCTAGTTTAGTGAGTTTGTTAATTTGCTAGTTAGTTTGTTCATTCGTTCGTTTGTTTGTTCATTCATTTGTTTGTTTAACTTTAGTTTATTTGTTAGTTTGTTAATTACTTTATAGTTAGTTTATTAGTTACTTTGTAGGTAAGCTAGTTCAGTGAGTTTGTTAATTTGCTAGTTAGTTTGTTTGTTCATTCGTTTGTTTGTTTGTTCATTCATTTGTTCGTTTAACTTTAGTTTATTTGTTAGTTTGTTAATTACTTTATAGTTAGTTTATTAGTTAATTTGTTACTTTGTAGGTTAGTTAGTTAGTTAGTTAGTTCGTTCAGCTTGTTTATTTTAATTTATTTGTTAGTTTATTTAGTGTATAGTTAGTTTATTAGTTATTTTGCTACTTTGTAGGTTAGCCAGTTTAGTTAGTTTGTTAATTAGTTAGCTAGATTGTTTGTTCATTCGTTCGTTTGTTTGTTTGTTCATTTGTTTGTTTAACTTTAGTTTATTTGTTAGTTTGTTAATTACTTTATAGTTAGTTTATTAGTTCATTTGTTACTTGATAGGTTAGTTAGTTAGTTAGTTAGTTAGTTAGTTAGTTTGTTAGTTCGTTCAGCTTGTTTAGTTTAATTTATTTGTTAGTTTATTTAGTGTATAGTTAGTTTATTAGTTACTTTGCTACTTTGTAGGTTAGCCAGTTTAGTTAGTTTGTTAATTAGTTAGCTAGTTTGTTCAGCTTTAGTTAAGTATATTTGTAAGTTTGTTAATTACTTCATAGTTAGTTTATTAGTTACTTTTGTAAGTTAGCTAGTTTAGTGAGTTGAATTTGCTAGTTAGTTAGTTAGTTAGTTGTTCATTCATTCGTTTAGTTAGCTTGTTTAGTTTATTTGTTAGTTTGTTAATTAGTTTGCTTGTTTGTTTGTTTGTTTGAGGATTCCAACCAGCCTGTCATTATTTTTCCAATTCTTTTGGGTGACACTAGTGGTGCATACATTACACACTTAACCCTTAAGTCTCCCGCTTCTCAGATGTTTCTCCCGGACAAAAGACCCCAGTATTCTCACATGTGTCTCCTCTAGAGTTTCAGAAGAGATTTCAACAATGTCTCAAACTCTGCTCAGATTTGCAAAGAAAGCAAAGTCTGCATTTAAAAGTGAGAGAAGTCAATGTGAACTCAAACAATTCTCATCAGATTCTTCCAAGAGCATTACTGCATGTCAACAATTGACTCCTTTGTTTCTACTTAGTGGTGTTTGCTGAGGAAGGCGTCACTTTTACTATTATTCATACTTAGAGTCAGGGATTAGAAACAATATAGAAATGGTTTGTGCCATCTTTTAAAGCATGCCCTCCATCCAGCAACTTACTTGATTACTCGTTTGATGAGGCTTGATAACAACTTTGAGTCAAAGGGCAGAGTGAGAATTCTAGCAGTTTGGAATTTCGCACAAATCCCACTGTATATCTACTCTCAGTAATTTCCAGCACTTAAGAAGTTCATACTCGGGTCACACGCTTGCACAGTGTTTGAATATTATGTCACAGATTTGAGTGTGGTTCAGAGATCAGGACCTTGGTGATGGCTTAACTAATCCGGCTTTAACTGAAAGCTCCGTTATGCCAGCATGGACAGTATTTATCATGGATTTGATGTAAAGAACAGGAGCCTGGTAAAAGCAAGATCAATTTAACTGTCAGTATCTTACACTAAAAGGGATAGTTCACCCAAACATTTTATTCTGTCATTATTTACTCACACTTATGTCAATCCAAACCCATATGACTACCGTAAAACACAAAAGGAGAAATTTAGCTGAATGTTCAAAGTGCTCTTTTCAATACAATGACAATAAATAGAAACTGGGGCTGTCAGGGTCCAAAAATGACAAAAAGCACCATAGAAATATCATAAAAGTAGTCCATATGCACTATATACTAAGTCTTCTGTGAGGAGCAGGCCAAATCTATCTTGTATCCAGTTGTTCTATCATTTTTACCTATATCCTTCTCTTTGTAAATGTATCGGTTTTGTTATTTTCTTCTGCTGTCATTGGCAGTTATTCAGATCTCATCATCGAGCGTGAAGTTCTCATGCAGAAGTACATTCACCTGGTGCAGATCATGGAGACGGAGAAGGTGGCGGCGAATCAGCTGCGGATGCAACTGGAAGACCAGGACACAGAGATTGAGAGACTCAAAGCAGAGGTCAGATCATCTTCATGTGCATCTCGTGACTTTTCCTCCAATGCACTATATAAATTAACTATGTTATGTTCTGATAGATTGTTGTGCTGAACAAAACAAAAGAGCGAATGTTACCCTATCAGTCCAATCAAGAGGAAGAAGACTCAGACATCAAGAAAATCAAGATGGTATGTGCCACCTTTATTAATATAAAAACCCAGTTTTCATGGCTGATATATATCATTCTGGCTGAACTGTATGATTGAAATGCAAGTCAGTGATTTTTGACATGTACAGTTCGAAATGAATTAAAAACTTTTGCTGTGTTATGTTAGACTGAAATCAGTGAAATTACTGACTAGTTTGTTCATATGACTGCATGAAGTTAAAGTTATGCATTCAGAATAGAGATTTGTTGTAATAAATGATGCTTTAATTAAGAAAACACATTAAAATATGTTACCAAAAAGCAGTATTGTTTTTGTTTATTATACTGTATTTATTAAGTTTATATTTAAGACACATTTTAATTCAAATACTGAAAAAAAAAAATAGTTAATGGAATTGTTAGGTGCCGCTATATTCGTTGTGCTGCATCTGCCTTTTTTAGTGCAAGAACGTGTTCAGTATGAACGGCCCCTTAAGAAACTGGAACCTTTAAGTGGATTCAGAATTGGAACCAGTATCGTTAAATTCGTCATGATTATTAATACTGAGGGGCCGTTCAAAACTAACGCTTTTCTCCTCCATCCGCATTTTTTTCAAATGTTGTGCTACATGGGCACCTTTGACCGGTGCGCGTTTTTAGCCTTTCGTCGGAGCACTACATTTTTTGGAGGCTGTCAGGTTAAAAAGAACTTAAACTTTGAAATATGCGTCTTGTGATACCTGTGTTCTGTTATTTTCATTGAGTTGCGTTTCACTTTATTTTTCTGCAAGAATGCATTCAATTTGAACAGCCCTTTAGGAACTTGAACCATTAGGTGAATCTGAAATTGGAAATGTCCTCTTAATTTCTAATCTTAAGGGGCCGTTCACACCAAACATGTTTTGTCGTCCGTCCACATTGTTTTTGTCCCTCTAGTTTTTTTTAATCACAAGAACACGTTTAGTCTATACACCCCTTTATTTGTCAATGGATTATGCACATTTTTAGTTTCAGTTCTGTTTTAATATTTATGACTGAATTTTGAGTAAATATTATGTAAAATACATCTTCATTTCATTGCAGCAAATTTATTGTCAATAAATGGTATTTTTGTGTCCACATTAGATTTTGTCCAGTGTAACCGCATCGATATGGGAGTCTCCTCACATGTTTTCTTGCAGGTGCAGAGCTTCATGCGTGGTTGGCTCTGTAGGAGGAAGTGGAAGATTATCGTACAGGACTACATCTGCTCGCCTCATGCCGAGAGCATGAGAAAGAGAAACCAGATCGTCTTTAACATGGTGGAGGCTGAGACTGAGTATGTCCTCCAACTGTCCATCCTGGTCAACTGCTTCCTGCGGCCACTCCGAATGGCAGCCAGTTCCAAAAAGCCCCCCATCAGTCACGATGATGTCAGCAGTATCTTCCTTAATAGGTATATTTCATGTGTTGATGAAGAATTCTGTACATTTATATTTACTGTATATTATATTAATACACTTACAATGGAAGCTTGGCAAGAGTGCAGCAGCGCCAATAAGTATATAAAATCTATCTATTTATCTGTCTGTCTGTCTGTCTACAGTGGCAAGAAAAAGTATGTGAACCCTTTGCAATTACGTGCATTTATGTATAAATTTGTCTTAAAATCTGGTTTGATCTTCATCTATGTTACAACATTGAACAAACACAATCTGTTTTAACAAATAACACACAAATTATTGTATTGTTCTTGTACACATTGAATACATCATTCAAACAAAGAGTTGGCGAACCTGGCATCCAATTAATGAAATGAGATTGTAGGTGTGGGTTAGGGCTACTTTGACTTATAAAAAGCACTCTAACATTTTGAGTTTGATATTCACAAGAAGCATCTGCTGATGTGGACCATGTCTTGCAAAAAAGAGATTTTAAAAGACCTACGATCAAGAATTGTTGCTTTGCATAAAGCTGGAAATGGTTACAAAGTTATCTTGAAGAGCTTAGATATTCATCTGTCCACAGTTAGACAAATTATCTATAAATGGAGATGATTTATTACTGTGGCTACTCTCACTAGAAGTGGCCGTCCAGCCAAGATGACTCAAACGGCATACGAAATGAACACTAGAGTGACAGATAAAGACATGAAGGAATCATTAAAGGTACATGAAGGTTATCATCTCTGTTTATGAGTCTACTACACTGTGGTGTAGTGGACTAAAGCACTGAACTGGTAAGCCAAAGGTTCAATCCCCACAGCCACCACCATTGTGTCCTTGAGCAAGGCACTTAACTCCAGGTTGCTCCAGGGGGATTGTCCCTGTAATAAGGGCACTGTAAGTCGCTTTGGATAAAAGCATCTGCCAAATGCATAAATATAAATATATACATGAAAAACATTAAAGAGACATGGTGTCCATGGCAGGACACCACGAAGGAAGCTGCTGCTTTCCAACAAAAACATTGCTGCGCACCTGAAGTTTGCCAGAGACCACCTCGACACTCCACAATGCTATTGGGAAGATGTTTTGTGGACTGATGAAACTAAGGTTGAATTGTTTGGGAAGAACACGCAGCACTACATATGGCATAAAAAGGGCACCACATACCAACATAAAACATCATCCTAACAGTGAAGTACGGTGGAGGGAGTGTCATGATTTGAGATTGCTTTGCTGCTTTGGGGCCTGGACTGCTTGCCATCATCGAGGGAAAAATGACTACCTAAGTAATCAAGATATCCTACAGGATAATGTCAGGGTGGCTGTGTGCCAGCTGAAGCTCAGTAGAAGCTGGTGGATACAATGACCCTAAACATCAAAATAAATCCACTACAGAATATCTTAAAAAAAAGAAAATCCAATTTTGTGTGGCCCAGTCAGAGCCCAGACCTTAACCAAATAGAGATGCTGTGGAATGACCTCAAGAGCCGTTCACACCATACATCCTAAAAATATGGCTGATCTGAAGCAGTTCTTTAAGGAAGAATGATCCAAAATTCCTTCTGAAAGTTGTGCAGGTCTAATCCGCAGCTACCGGAAGCTTATGAGGCATTTCTGAACTTTTGATGAACAGAAACCGTTAACTTGAGATGCTCACCGTCCATTTCTCTCATTTAATTCCTTCATTCATCAATGTATTCTTTTGCATTTGTCTTTATTTCCAAGCGAGACAATAATGTTTCTCCATGAGATATTCCATCAAGGCTTGAAGGCGCGGATAGCCAACTGGCCAACATTAGTTTTAGGTAAGCATTTTCCCACTGCTGTCCGAGACAAATAAAATGTGTAATTTTACTTCCACCAAATGCTGATATGCCTTTATCACTTCAAACATATAAGTCAACTGTACACTAATTATTTTCAGATTAAGATTAATGTCTGATAACCAAAATGTCATTTTCCAGCGGATCTCTTCGACATCTTGCTGCCAATGCTGAACATTTACCAGGAGTTTGTGCGCAACCATCAGTACAGTTTGCAGGTTTTGGCGAACTGTAAACAGAACCGAGACTTTGACAAACTTCTGAAGCAGTATGAAGCGAACGCTGCATGTGAAGGCAGAATGCTGGAAACCTTCCTCACCTACCCCATGTTTCAGGTGAACAAATGACCTCTGACCTTTCAGTAATGAGAGTGAATTTAAAAAAAATAAAATTAGAGACATACTTTGTTCATAAAAGCATAGTGCACAGCCAAACCATTTCGACAAATGTGCAGTAATACTTAATTTAAGTATGGTAGTATGCCATTCCAGACATATCTAGAGTTTTTAGAATATTTTTTTAATCATATTTGTCTTATTTTTATCTCATCCAGATCCCTCGTTACATCATCACCCTTCATGAACTTTTGGCCCACACGCCTTATGAACACGTGGAGCGCAAGAGTCTGGAATTCGCCAAATCCAAACTCGAGGAACTGTCCAAGTGAGTAAAGACCACAAAACGAGAAACCAGACTGAGCATTATCTATTCTGTGTTCCTGAGAGGAGATATTGTTATATGAAATGATTTCTAAGAAAACCAAAAGATTGCAACCACCTTATTTGTTTAACAGCTTTTAAAATTAGCCTAATTAAAGCAATACAATGTAAAACTCGTTTTTGATTTCAACCACTAAACAGCTGATACCCTGATATCAAACACAGTGTTCAGTGTGAGAGTGCTTTCTCTATAGAAACACTGATGCTTTTAAATGCAAACAAGGCTTTTGAGTTTTATTATTAACATGCATGCAACCAAGACAATGATCACACTTTCCTTCAAGTCTAGAGCAAGTCACTGTGAAATATTGGCCATTCGCATTTTAAATAATCTGCATCCGCACCTAAAAATACACAGAAATGGCATATACAGTATCTTGATGATTTATTGAGATGAGACTGATGTTTAATGTTTGTTTATTTATTCTCAGAATGATGCATGATGAAGTGAGTGACACAGAAAACATTCGTAAGAATCTTGCGATTGAGCGAATGATCGTGGAGGGCTGTGATATTCTACTGGACACCAGTCAGACATTTGTACGACAGGGTGAGACACATACAGTATTTCAGTACTGTTACATGAATGAAGCAGCAGTTACTTTAATTGCAGGACACATTATTTTCAAGTGACATATATATATATATATATAAAATATTGCTGAATAAACCTGATTATATTGGGTTAAACCAATGAATGTCATTTTTAAGGATCAGAAGTTTATGTTTATAAGATCTTTTTACTGTTGTAGGTTTATTTGTTTATTTCAAATATTTATTATTAATTATTTACATAACCTGATATTTACACTGTAAAAACATATTCTTAGCTACATCTAAATTAACAGATTTTATTCTAGTAAAAAAAACAAAAACAAAAAAACAAATGTAATATACAATGTTCTTAATAAACCTGATTATTTTGGGTTACATCAATGAAAGTAATTTTTAAGAGTTACAGTGCACATAAAAATATGTATTATTTCTATATTTATTAAACTAATTGTAACAGTATATGGACGGGCAAGGAGGAGGCGGTAACCGGCTGAACAGGAAACATAAACTTTAATGGTAAACTTAAAACCAACATATACAAACATGCAGCGCGGCCACGTGCGTCTCTCTCTCTCTCTCTCTCTCGAGCTGGCGCCTCCGGCTCATCATAATCCCCCTCCCAGCTGATTAGCCCAATTCAGGGCCGGCTGTGTCTTCACGGCCCGGCCCCGCCGTCCTCCTCGTCACACTCCTCCATCACCCGACTCAGGTTGGGGAAACCCCTGGCATGATGCACTCCCATCTCCTCCCTTCCTGGAGTGGGGGGCGTTGCCTTTCCGGCCATGCCTGCCAGCAGGTCTTCCCCGCCTTTCTGGAGCCCTGGGAGAGACGAGGGGAGGGAAAGGTGAGAGGTAAAGAGCGAGGCGGAGTGACAGAGAGAGAAAAACTTGTTTGCCGGCTCCCAGACGCGCTGTCGCCCGGTCCTCAACTGCTCCTCCACCTTCTGGCGGATGCCAGCTCACTCCTGCCCCGGCGGACGGCAGCAAGTCCTCCGGCCCCTGGCGGACGGAACCGCTCCTCCCCTTCTTCGGTGGACGGCCACGGCTCCTCCAGCTCTCGGCAGCCGGCAGCAACCCCTCCGTGATCTCTAATGTTCTGTTTCCTCTCTGTAATGAGTGTCTAATGAGTGTGTGGTTCTCCTGTAGGTTCTCTGATTCAGATACCATCTGTGGAGAAGGGTAAACTCAGTAAAGTGCGTCTGGGTTCACTATCTCTCAGGAAAGAGGGTGAACGACAGTGTTTTCTGTTCACCAAACACTTCCTCATCTGCACACGCACCTCCGGTGGGAAATTGCACCTGCTCAAAGTGAGTCAACCAAAAATAACAATATAAGTGTTTGTATATAGATGATCGGCAGAATATGGAAGATTTTCAGTGAATAACAATTTCTCCTTTTTTGCTTCATATAAGAAAGAAAATGATATCTGGTTATTATGAGTAAATGTTGACATTTTCCTTTTTGGGTGAACAATTCCTTTAACTGTTTGCTCTGAGTAGTGCTCTGAATAGTTTTTTTTTCATCAACACTTCATGTAATTTAACTTTATTGCTTTATAATGAAGTACCTACATTCCTTCTAAACTACAGCAAGGAGGCACGTTATCTCTGATAGAGTGCACGCTCATCGAAGAGCTCGACGCTAATGATGAAGACTGTAAGTGTGACATCAGACCCAACAGTTTATATGGGTGATTCTTTAACTCGGATAGTTTTAAGAGGCCTTCATCATATAGTTTTGTCACTTTTCAAATGGCTTTCATGTACAGATTTCACTGTTTTAGCGTTGTGCCAGACCCAGACTTTGAATATTAAACTCTAAAAAATGATTAAAACTATGATAATCTAAACAAAGAGTTAAATTAACAAACATTTCAATATTTGTTGTGTAAAAGTTATTTCTATATAAAAAAAATTTAATTACGACTTTTCTCCACAATTGCAGCATCATTTCCACACACCAAACAATTTTGCCCCTAATAAAGTTTTTTCAAACATTAGTGTACTTGTTAACCAAGTGGACAAAAGTGTCAGTGAAGAGCATGCTTGAGACAAAATCAGGGGAAATATCATTTTATATCGGATGTCATTTCCAATCAAGCTGCAATTTTGACAAATTATGTAAAAATTTTGAAAATGTTATTTAATTTCATGTATTTAGGATACATGAAATGAAAGCTATGATATTAGACTTAGCAAGACAAAAGAGTTGGCCATTTTATTTGAAAAAGGTTAAAAATGTCATTTCCATCAGCATCATTTCCAGCACAGAATTCTATTAAACTCAATACAGAATTTGAGATGTGCCTGAAATGACACTGTGCTGGGAATTATCATGAAAAAATGACATAAATCTCCTGTGATGCATGTACACACACTGTTCGACATTGTTAGTAGACACATTTTACAAAATTCGTGTGAGTGTAAAAATGTCTTAAGACATTGCTAAAAGTGCCTGAAGTTGAAGAAACACCCATAAAGCTCAATAATGTTTTATTGTCTATTTGCTTGATTGTTTATCACAATAGCACCTGGATAAGATCTGAGAAGATTGACTGACATAATAATGATTATTTCAAGTTTAACAGAACATTCAGCAGGAAGTAATGTAGAGTGAAATGGAAAAGTTAAAGTTAAGCTATGATATTATTGGTTAATATTATCTGTCGTCACCCACACGGCCTTGAAAGTCATTTTAGAGGTAGAGAAAGTTATTCCATTCTGATGAAATATTATGAAATGATGCGAGCTGCTGAATCACGCTCAATAAGAATAGAAACATTTGTTAAGAGTAAATGTGGTCAATTTTGATTTCATGTTATCTTTAAAGGAATATTCCTGGTTCAATATAAGTCAAGCTGAATCGACAGCATTTGTGGTATAATTGATTACCACAAAAACATATATTTTAACTGGCCCCTTCTTTTACTTTAAAAAAAAGCTAAAATCGATGTTACAGTGAGGCACTTACAATGGAAGTGAATGGGGCCAGTGGGTAAACTTTAAAATACTCACCTACACAATACAACCTGTTCTTTGTACAGTTATAGCCAATTTTACAACTTCGTTGCCGTAACAATGTAATGTCGACAAACTCTAAACAGCTAAAATGGTTTTACAGCTCAAATAATACACGAGTTTTAACAGAAGAATTAATGTAATGTCACATTTCTGCCTTTAAACCCTCCAAAAATTGGCCCCATTCACTTCCATTGTAAGTGCCTCACTGTAACTTCGATTTTAGCTTTTTTTAAAGAAAAGGAGGGACGAGTCAAAACGACTTTTTGTGGTGATCAACATTATGCCACAAATGCTGTCATTTGAGCTCAACTTGTATTGAACCCGGAATATTCCTTTAAGCTGCAATAGGCTGCTTGTTTAATAATATTGTTAAATAAACTTTAACGTAGACAATCCGTTCGGTATAAATTGCTCTGTTCTTTGCACTCTTCAGATAATGCTGCTGGTCAAGGATTCAACCATCTGGAGTTCAAAATCGTGGTCGAACCTGCCGATGGTCTGCCGTTTTCCGTCGTGCTGCTCGCGCCATCTCGACAGGAAAAAGCTGCCTGGACCAGCGACATCAGCCAGGTAAAAACACACATATATATACATGAAATATAATGCTCAGGGAGAGTTTCAGACAGTGATTTTACAAGCTTTTTGTTGGAATATTATTCCATAATAATACAAATAATTTTTAATTTTTACTGGAATATATTTATTTTTTTAACTAATTCATTTTAAGATGCCCACTACAAGGTTAGCTCCCAAAAAAACATAATACAGAGATTTTAGTCAAACCAAACAACAGGCAAAAAGGGCAAACATTTGTTTTGTCATGGTGTAGAGACTCTAGGGACATTTGTGTAGTTGTAAAATCTCTCTCGTTCATACGCCCTCTTGTTTAAGAGGTTCTAATTTTCAGATATCAGTTTTCATAATATTTGCATAGACATAAATAGATTTTTACTGACTTTACTAGAAAGGATTTTGCATACTATATTTAGTTTTCTCTAGGGATGCACCAATATAAAAAAGTAAATAGTAAATAGTTTTCCTAAAAATGGATGTCCACATATGTGGACAGCAGGACTAAGTTCAGGACTAAAATTCAGATTTGCCAACCATGTTAAAATAAAACGATACATTATAAATTCTGAATCTATGTACTGATTATCATTGTCTCATGTCTGTCAAACATGTTGAGTGATCCAAACATCATCTGCAGCCTGAAACTGAACTTTTGATCAGATTTTAGGAGTGAATGCACTTAACTGCATAGAGAGCTATAGGATGCTCCCTTGCTCCCTATTTAGTGAATGACTTAACCTCCAGTGTGCTGTCTGTCTGCACTGGTCTCAGAACAGTTTGAAATGCACCTTATTTTCATCCTAACTCCATATAAAGCCTCTGAAAGCAACATTTTCAGCTTTTGGATGAACCCATTGATTCTCAATGTGAAAATGCAGAATAAATATAGGAATGCATTTGCTAATGTTAATGAATAGAATAGTATTGCACAGTGATAACACATTAAAATATAACAAAACACATATAAAAATGAAGCTAAATGACCACAGATGTGTTAGTGTTGAAAGTTATTCAAAATAATTAACATTTCTACTTTTGAGGAAATTCAGTGCCAGTTTCCACATATGTGGACATCATGTTTATCAGCGCGCTGATGAGCGAAAAATTCACAGATTTTTTAAAGCTGCATATCAAACGAAACTAGAGACTCTACTCTTTACAACCAAACAGGTTTCAACATAAAGAGTTAGAGGTTTCTTACCAAAGGAGGCACTTTTGTTGGCGCGGCATCCGTAGGTGTGCTTTACGGAAATCGACGGCATGCTGTTGTGTCACGTGACTCTGTGCTCCAGAAGTTTAACCCTTTTAATGACAGTCTAGAGTCTTGTGAACAGTATTCAGTCAGTTTTTATTCATTTAAATTATGCGTTGTATATAGCAAAGCCAAAAAACAATGTCCACGCATGTGGACGCGGGGGTCTCACGAGGTTAAAATCAGCATTCACACTACAAAATCAGGCATCAAAACATTACAATGTACAGTAAAGATGAGTAATGGTTTGATACTTTTGTATAAAAAGTGTAAAATATATGAATTGGAAAACATAAGTCATGTTATATCAGCCTAATGATGATAATTAAAAACGCTAATATTGGCTCATACAAGTAGGTCAATAATGTATCGTTTGCTCAAACTTGCTCCTTTTACAAGTGTATAGAGAATGAAGACATTTTAATATTTATTTATTTGTACATTTTTGTGCCATTAACACAGTGCATTGACAACATTCGCTGCAATGGCTTGATGACCAGCGTTTTTGAAGACAACTCCAAAGTCACTGTGCCGCACATGATCAAGTAAGACACAATCAGTCCAGACTTTGGATTCAATTTGAATGGCATTCGTTCAACTTTGTTCTTACACCACATTGCCACATAAAAATTGAAACTATTTGTCCATAAATATGATCTACAGGTCTGATGCTCGACTGCATAAAGACGACGTGGACATCTGTTTTAGTAAGACCCTCAACTCCTGCAAGGTACCGCAGATCCGTTACGCCAGCGTGGAGAGACTTCTGGAGAGACTGACGGACCTGCGCTTCCTGTCCATCGACTTCCTCAACACCTTTCTGCACACCTACCGAATCTTTACCACCTCTGCTGTGGTCATGGACAAACTGGCCGACATCTACAAGAAACCCTTCACATCTATACCTGTCAGGTGAGAGTGCACACATCCGGTTTCTGTCACGGCAGCAGTTTCATCTGGATTTGGATTAGGAAATGCAAAAGTTAGCCATTCTGTTACTGTGATTGATACTGTTTGGTTGTCAATCATTCGAAACAAATTCTTCATTGCCTAAATACCAGTCATTAGGGTTGGGCCATATAAGCAATCAAAATGTATATTACAATATTCTTTAAAAAAAAAAAAAATATATATATATATATATATATATATATATATATATATATATATATATATATTCACACACACACACACACATGAACTGGAAGCTTTTTGCCAGGTCTGCATCATCTATTTTTGTTACTTTCCAAATGCCTTCTATGCACAGATTTCACTGTTTTAGCCTTGTTCAAGACCCAGACTTTCAATATTAAACTATGAAAATCCATTATAATGTTTTTATTAAAACTATGATCATCTAAACAAATAGTGAAATAAACATAAATAATTTCAATATTTGTGTGAAAATGATTTCTAGAAAAAAACTATGTTTAATTATGCCTGGGTAGCTCAGTGGTAAAATACGCTGGCTACCACCCCTGGAGTTCGCTAGTTCGAATCCCAGGGCGTGCTGTGTGACTCCAGCCAGGACTCCTAAGCAACCAAATTGGCCCGGTTGCTAGGGAGTGATAGAGTCACATGGGGTAACCTCCTCGTGGTCACTATAATGTGGTTCGTTCTCGGTGTGGTGAGTTGAGCGCTCAACAAGCCACGTGATAAGATGCGCGGATTGACGGTCTCAGACGCGGAGGCAACTGGGATTCGTCCTCCGCCACCCGGATTGAGGCGAGTCACTACGCCACCACAAGGACTTAAAAAGCGCACTGGGAATTGGGCATTCCAAATTGGGTGAAAAAAAAAAGGGGGAAAATCCAACAACAAAAAAAAGTTAGTATACTTGTTAACCAAGTGGACAAAAGTGCCAGTGAAGATCATGCTTGAGATAAAATATGAGACAAATGGTGTTTGAAGAAAACAAAGTAAAATCAAGGGAAATATCACCTTTTTTTTATTGGCCGTCATTTCCAGTCAAGCTGTAATTTTGCCAGATTACACAAAGTGTGAAAATATTATTTATTTGTGTGTATTTAGGATGCAGAAATTGTTAGCTATGAAATAAGTCTTAACAAGACAAAAGGGTCAAACCTTTTATTTCAAAAACGTAAAACATTTCCATCATGACACTGGTGGGAATTTTCATGACAAAATGCCATAAATCTCCCATGATGCATGTACATACAATGTTGAACATTGTTAGTAGTCAAATTAAATAAACTAGTGAGAGTGTGAAATATATTTTAACGAGACTACTTAATAGGCCCCGTTTACACCTGGTATTACGATGCGTCTCAGGTGATCTGATCACATGTGGTCAGGTGAGACACATCGCTGTTTACACCTGGTCACTTAAATGCGTCTCCTGTGACCACTTGTGCTCGGATTTGGAGGGGAGGGTCTCTGTTTCATGACAACATACATCAGTCACTATGTCAGTGTGTTACTGCATGACATTAAAGCGCAACAAAGTCAGAAAAGACAAAGAAAGCGCGAAAAAAACGGTGCACTGTTTTTCAGATCGGACGGTTATTTTCTTTTAAAGCCGCTCGTAAACAGCAAAGTTTAAAACTCTTGTTTTAGCACAGCGGTTGATTGACAGGTGAGGGGTGGAGCTTCACTGCTGCCGGGATGCATACAGGATGGATTAGCGTTTACACCTCAAATGTGATGTGGACACACATTCGTATGTGGTTTTTGTGATCCAATCATAAAACGTTTTAGATCCCGTTTAGACCTGTATTTAGGGCTGACCACATGTGATCGGATCACACGAAACACATCTTAATACCAGGTGGAAACGGGATCATAGAAGCTCAGTGCTAAAAGTGCCTATAATTCCACAGCAGTATCAGTCTCCAACTGGCTGTACTCTCTTTATTTTCTAGTTTATATTGTATATTTATAGTTTATGGATCAGAGCCATTTATGACCTAATCTAAATAATTACACATGTGAAAGGAAATTAATCTAGTTACGGCCTATATGCCCTGCTTTTATTTACTGTATAGTATACTAAAACATGTAGTGCACTAAAGTATGCATAATAAATGTTAACAGTTTGGATCCATCTTTGCGTACTAAATGTGGCATACAGCACTCACCCTCACTCTCTCCCTCTGTCCTGTACTTCCCACAATCCTCCTGTCCTCTTCGTCACTGTCGCTCACAGGGTTCAGTATCATTCATCTGATCGATTGTCCATTTCGTCCATCTGTCCAGATTACAGTCTGAAGATCACAAGGCTTGCGCTGGACCAGTCCAAGTAACTCATCACATGTCTCTACCTTTTTCCTTTGTTTTACATGCTTAAAGGGGTCATATTCTGCACTTTTGACATTCTTTTTTTAATTTTAGGTAGAATATTTTATTCCCCTGACGTCCACTAATAACGTTAGTCAAAGTTTGTTTCACCAGATTCAATCGCAATTTAGTTTTTCATGAATATTTTCCACCCTCTCCTTGACCCTTTTTAAACATGCTGTTTTTGTTTCTGTATCTTAAAGGGATAGTTCTCCCAAAAGTGACAATTCGGTCATCATTTAATCACACTCATGTTCTTCAAAACCTGTATGACTTATTTTCTTCCATAGATCACAAAAGATGATGACAGAATTTTCATTTTTGGGCTATCACTATCCCTTTAAGGGTTTTGTATGTAACAAATGACCTCTGTTGTGACTGGTGAACCTCTTCTCATGTGAAATGAGTAATAATGTTACATGTTAATATGTAAATGTCAGCTTGTCAAATGTTAATGAGCTCATGGTTCTGACGTGCTGTAAACATGACAAATTTGAAATGAGACAATCAGGAAAACGGTGTTGATTTGCTATATCTTTAATAAAGCGGTAGATATATTTATGCGGCCAGTGCTTTCTGACTGTTAAGATGTGGGAAGTCCTGAGGCAGGGCTTTCTGTGAAGATTAATGTGCTTTTTTAAACATACATTTGTATTTCTAGAAGGGCACATGAGGTCTTGATATTCATTTATTCATTTTCTGTCTTACGTTAACCACTTAGGTCCCTCGAGGTTTTCTTTGCCACTAATCAAGGCCCCTGGAGTGGAGAGCACCTCAACAACAAATCCCCTCGGCTGTCGCGCAAGTTCTCGTCCCCTCCGCCCATCTCCATCCCGTCTCGCACGTCTTCCCCCATCCACTCCCGCAAGCTGTCCCTCAGTTCTCCTGTGAGCTGTAAGGGTGGAGTTTTGGACCTGTCGCCATCCACGTCCTCTGCAGCAAGCAGTCCCACGTCCACCTACAACCCTCTCATCTCCTCGCCGCCTCCCACGTGCACCAAAGCTCCGCTGGACCTCAGCCGCGGACCCAGCTCCCCCGAACTCGGCCCCTCCACCCCAGAGGAGGGCGGGGAGCTGCCACGTATAGATGCCTTCTGTGGGAAGCTGAGACGGAGTATTAGACGAGGTGAGCTTACGACCAGAAACATATTTTACGCAAGTACGTTTATGCAGATGTGAGGCTTTTGCCAACGTGCGGTCAGGTTGAACATGCTAAACATGTTCTGTGAGTACTGTGTTACAGTACTCAAGGGGGCGATAGAGTTACCTTCAAAAGTCTGGGTCATTTAACTGGATGTGTTGTTCAAGCACGTGCACACATAGACATCAAAGGGGGCTTGAGCACCTGCCCTTTATCTTCCTCGAGATCAAACAAATATATTTATTGAATAAAAAATCTAAATATCAGGTCGGGAGATGAGAATTTGTCACGTTACGATGCCCTCCCTCCCTCCCTCTATTTCTCTCTCTCTCTCTCCCTCCCTCCCTCTCTCTCTCTCCCTCCCTCTCTCTCTCTCTCTCTTTCTCTCCTTCTCTCTCCCCCTCTCTCTCTCTCTCCCTCCCTCTATCTCTCCCTCTCTCTATCTCTCCCTCTCTCTCCCTCCCTCCCTCTATTTCTCTCTCTCTCTCTCTCCCTCCCTCTCTCTCCCTCCCTCCCTCTCTTTCTCTCCCCCTCTCTCTCCCTCCCTCCCTCTCTCTCTCTCTCTCTCTTTCTCTCCTTCTCTCTCCCCCTCTCTCTCTCTCTCCCTCCCTCTATCTCTCCCTCTCTCTATCTCTCCCTCTCTCTCCCTCCCTCCCTCTCTCTCTCTCCCCCTCTCTCTCCCTCCCTCCCTCTCTCTCTCTCTCTCTCTCTCTTTCTCTCCTTCTCTCTCCCCCTCTCTCTATCTCTCCCTCTTTCTCCCTCCGCATTTCCGTGCAGCACACATCAGCACATCAGACATACAGACAGTCAGGCAGCAGCTCCTCCCAGCTCCTATCCCAGTTGTGTTTTTCTTGGCTTGTGTGGAGGTGAGTGGTGATGAACAAAAGACTAAGCTACCAGTGCCTGGACTTTACAGCTAATTAGCCAAAAGCCAAAAGACAAATATAGTTAACTTGTGTCTTGCTAACATGCATGACTCATGAGCTACGAGCTAATGTAATAAGTTAGCTAAAGTTTAGCTAAGGCAATATATCATGGCCATACAGGCTAATGTACTGTACTTAATGGAGACACTACAGGTGAATACAGTAAAATTTGTGTCTAATAACATCATCAAAATCGCCACATTGATAGGCAAATTAGGTGTTAACTAATTAAAATGCGCTAATTTGCATACATTTGACAAGGCACTGCAGGTGAATAGGATAAACAAAATAAGTAAAGCACATCACCACAGAACTTCCCCAGTTAATGACTTACATCAAGAGTCTTTTCCCCTGAAATGTTATGTTTAAATATGCAGATTAGCTTGGTTTGGTTCATTTAGAAGAAATCTACAGATGCAAACAGACAGAGGGTAGTAGGCTTAAAACAAACACCATCTAAATGTGTATTTTGGAAGTTTTCTTTCCATTAGAGTAGAAGACATGGAAGCAAAATAGACCAAAATCTCAAAATTGACCACTACATAGGGATGGGCGATACCACTTATTTTCTTTTTGATCCGATACCAAGTACTTTTAGGCCAGTATTGCCAATATCGATACCAATACCGATACCTCTAATGAACTGAATTTTTACAAATTCTTTGGATAAAATTAGTAACTTAAATTATTACTTTTTATTATTTTCTATATTTACAGTGCATCCTGAAAGTATTCACAGCGCTTCACTTTTTCCACATTTTGTTATGTTACAGCCTTATTCCAAAATGGATTAAATTCATTATTTTCCTCAAAATTCTACAAACAATACCCCATAATGACAACGTGAAAGTAGTTTGTTTGAAATCTTTGCAAATTTATATAAAAATAAAAAACAAAAAAAAATCACATGTATACAAGTATTCACAGCCTTTGCTCAATACTTTGTTGAAGCACCTTTGGCACCAATTACAGCCTCAAGTCTTTTTGAGTATGATGCTACAAGCTTGGCACACCTATTTTTGGGCAGTTTCTCCCATTCTTCATTGCAGGACCTCTCAAGCTCCATCAGGTTGGATGGGGAGCGTCGGTGCACAGCCATTTTCAGATCTCTCCAGAGATGTTCAATCGGGTTCAAGTCTGGGCTCTGGCTGGGCCACTCAAGGACATTCACAGAGTTGTGCCGGAGCCACTCCTTTGTTATCTTGGCTGTGTGCTTAGGGTCGTTGTCCTGTTGGAAGATGAACCTTTGCCCCAGTCTGAGGTCCAGAGCGCTCTGGAGCAGGTTTTCATCAAGGATGTCCCTGTATATTGCTGCATTCATCTTTCCCTCGATCCTGACTAGTCTCCCAGTTCCTGCCGCTGAAAAACATCCCCACAGCATGATGCTGCCACCACCATGCTTCACTGTAGGGATGGTATTGGCCAGGTGATGAGGGGTGCCTGGTTTCCTCCAGACATGATGCTTGCCATTCAGGCCAAAGAGTTCAATCTTTGTTTCTCATGGTCTGAGAGTCCTTCAGGTGCCTTTTGGCAAACTCCAGGCGGGCTGTCATGTGCCTTTTACTGAGGAGTGGCTTCTGTCTGGCCACTCTACCATACAGGCCTGATTGGTGGAGTGCTGCAGAGATGGTTGTTCTTCTGGAAGGTTCTCCTCTCTCCACAAAGAAACGCTGGAGCTCTATCAGAGTGACCATCGGGTTCTTGGTCACCTCCCTGACTAAGGTCCTTCTCCCCCGATCGCTCAGTTTGGCCGGGTGGCCAGCTCTAGGAAGAGTCCTGGTGGTTCCAAACTTCTTCCATTTATGGATGATGGAGGCCACTGTGCTCATTGGGACCTTCAATGCTGCAGAACTTTTTCTGTACCCTTCCCCAGATCTGTGCCTCAACACAATCCTGTCTCGGAGGTCTACAGACAATTCCTTGGACTTCATGGCTTGGTTTGTGCTCTGACATGCACTGTTAACTGTGGGACCTTATATAGACAGGTGTGTGCCTTTCCAAATCATGTCCAATCAACTGAATTTACCACAGGTGGACTCCAATCAAGTTGTAGAAACATCTCAAGGATGATCAGTGGAAACAGGATGCACCTGAGCTCAATTTTGAGTGTCATGGCAAAGGCTGTGAATACTTATGTACATGTGATTTTTTTCGTTTATTATTTTTAATAAATTTGCAAAGATTTCAAACAAACTTCTTTCACGTTGTCATTATGGGGTATTGTTTGTAGAATTTTGAGGAAAATAATTAATTTAATCCATTTTGGAATAAGACTGTAACATAACAAAATGTGGAAAAAGTGAAGCGCTGTGAATACTTTCCGGATGCACTTAGGCCGAAGGCCTAAGCAGAAATTAAAAAATGATTAGGCTGCTTTGTTCACCTTTTAAAATTAGTAAGTATAAGCAACATATAAAACCACAGAATTAACCATAGATATTATTATATGGTTACTATTACTAAAACCAAGTTACAATATGGATACTACAGTAATGCTGTAGCAAAACCATGGTTAATTGTATCAAAACCTTGGTTACTGCCAAAAAGAAAAGAAAGAAAAAACATGGTTACTACAGTCGTGGTTACTAGTCATGGTTAATACAATATTACTACAGTAAATCCATGGGTAGTTTTCATAAGGGTATCATTTATTAATGAGGATTAAAGATCATTATCAATGTTTTAACACCCCTGAATTTAAATAAGCCTGTAAAAATTGTCAAACAAGCCCATTATAATACGTCACGTCTAGGTTTGTCAATACTTAGGGTAAATAACTCCAGATGCTGTTTTTACCTCAGGAAAGCACTGCTCCCTCTTTGAACGAGCACTATGACTGAAAGGGTGAGTGCTGTCTGACTGCTGGTGTATTTTAGCATTTATGCACATCAAGATGAGCGGAAGAAAAAATGGTTCCGGTGCCTGTGCAACTATTCGCTAATGTAATTATTCTTTTCCACTTCGAAGCTTATGAGATGCATTAACATTCATGTTATCTAAATAATAAGATCACTAGTTAAAAAAACAACAACTTCAGAATCGATATTTTTATGTGAGGATCGATATTCTTGATACCACATCAGTATCGGAAGTATCGATACTTTAGTATCGATCTGTCCATCCCTACCACTACATGAAAAAGTGTCCTGCCTTAAACAGTACCTTCATAATTTTGATCGTAGGCTCCTCATCTAATAACTATCCATTCTATTAGTTTGTTGTATGCTGATAGATCTTTACATGATACAGTGGTCCAATAACACCAAAAGAATTAAAACGATTTATTGCCTTGTACAAAATAAACAAATTATTAGTGAAACTATGTCTCTCTCCTTGGTGCAATCATTTATTCTAAATATATACTTGAAACTAGTAGCATAGAAAACATGCACATTGTGGCATAGTTTCCTTTGCTGTTGCCTGCTCTTGTGATAAACCTAGTGAATACTAAAGAAGACCATGGTCTCTGTGTGAACTGATTATTTTGTAGAGATTTGCTGAGTATAAAACAAGTGCGTGAGTGTGAGGGAATTAAAATAAATTGGTAAGGAAGTCAGAGTTGTGCTAATATATTAAAGTTTTGTTTAAAAACATTTTGTTAAATAAATAATTATGAGAAGTTTCCTTTCTCCCCACTTGAGCCCCTGCCCCCCAAAATGTCTGTGCATGTCCCTGGTGTTATTATTCAGATAAGCTGCAATAAATATATTGACTTTAACATCAAACTGTTCTTTAAACTGTTGCTCCGCCATGAGAGTAGTTAACTTGAAAGAGATAACTCACTGTAAAAGAAGAAAGTTCACTCTAATGTCCACGATAGCACCCTTTGCGGTAATGTAATAATGTATTAAAATAATTCCACAGCAGTATCGGTCCCCAACTGGCTGTTCAGAAAACACAAATTAATGAGCAGAAATGTGTGTAGATATTGTGACCAGAATTTCTGTCCACCCAAAAGTAATGAGTACAGATTATTTAACAGACGTAACACAGACAGTGACGTGAGAAATACAGTTTCATTTTCGGTTTCTGTTGTATTTTGAAATGAGTCTCACAATACTTAACGCACTCCAATGGATAGAGAGAATTTCTTCTGGAAGCCAACTGGCATGATTGTATGAGCTTCACTTGACCCTCTCATTAAACATGGGATGGGAGGTCTTTAGATCTTCAGATCTGATCAGACTGTCTAATAGGCTTGAATTAAATCAATTTTCACAGATCTTCAGATTCTCTTTCAATCTGCCTGTTTTGAGCTGTTCATCTAACCAGATAGACAGATCTATCCATGGATGGATGGATGGATGGTTGGATGGATAATATGCATGGATGGATGATATGTATGTATGGATGAAATAGATGGATGGATGGATAGATAGGTGGATAAATAGATGGATGGATAATATGGATAGATGGATGGATGAATAATATAGATAGATGGATCAATGGATAAGATGGATGGATGAATGTATGGATGGATGAGATAGATGGATGGATAGTTAGGTGGATGAATAGATGGATGGATTATATGGATAGATGGATGGATGGATGGATGGATGAATGAAAAATATAGATAGATGGATGAATGGATAAGATGGATGGATGGATGGATGGATGGATAGATAGATAGATAGATAGATAGATAGATAGATAGATAGATAGATAGATAGATGAATAATATGGATGGATGAATAATATGTATAGATGGATGGAAGGATGGATGAATAATATGGATAGATGGATAGAAGGATGGATGAATAATATGGATAGATAGATAGATAGATAGATAGATAGATAGATAGATAGATAGATAGATGAATAATATGGATAGATGGATGGAAGGATGGATGAATATTATGGATAGATAGATAGATAGATAGATAGATAGATAGATAGATAGATAGATAGATAGATAGATAGATAGATAGATGAATAATATGGATAGATGGATGGAAGGATGGATGAATAATATGGATAGAAGGATGGAAGGATGGATGAATATGGATAGATAGATGAATAATATGGATAGATAGATAGATAGATAGATAGATAGATAGATAGATGAATAATATGGATAGATGGATGGAAGGATGGATGAATAATATAGATAGATAGATAGATAGATAGATAGATAGATAGATAGATAGATAGATAGATAGATAGATGAATAATATGGATAGATGGATGGAAGGATGGATGAATAATATGGATAGATAGATAGATAGATAGATGAATAATATGGATAGATGGATGGAAGGATGGATGAATAATATGGATAGAAGGATGGATGAATAATATGGATAGATGGATGGAAGGATGGATGAATAATATAGATAGATAGATAGATAGATAGATAGATAGATGAATAATATGGATAGATGGATGGAAGGATGGATGAATAATATGGATAGATAGATGAATAATATGGATAGATAGATAGATAGATAGATAGATAGATAGATAGATAGATAGATAGATAGATGAATAATATGGATAGATAGATAGATAGATGAATAATATGGATAGATGGATGGAAGGATGGATGAATAATATGGATAGATGGATGAATAATATAGATAGATAGATAGATAGATAGATAGATAGATGAATAATATGGATAGATGGATGGAAGGATGGATGAATAATATGGATAGATGGATGAATAATATAGATAGATAGATAGATAGATAGATGAATAATATGGATAGATGGATGGAAGGATGGATGAATATTATGGATAGATGGATGAATAATATAGATAGATAGATAGATAGATAGATAGATAGATAGATAGATAGATGAATAATATGGATAGATGGATGGAAGGATGGATGAATATTATGGATAGATAGATAGATAGATGAATAATATGGATAGATGGATGGAAGGATGGATGAATAATATGGATAGAAGGATGAATGAATAATATGGATAGATAGATAGATAGATAGATAGATAGATAGATAGTATGGATATATGAATAATATGGATTCCATACTGTATTATATTCCTGGCAGCTGTACTGGACTCAATATCACTGGACAAGTTTATTCCTGAGACGCCTGCATCGAGTGATTCTGCAGACATGTCACCATGCCGGTCCCCATCCACCCCACGACACCTTCGCTACCGACAACTCACAGGTACGAGCTCTCTCATTTTTAATAGATTTTACGCATTTGTAACATTTTATATTTTTCACGAAGTCCACCGAAAATGTCAGCCAAGGCTTCTTGCACCTAAAACAATTGTAGTTTAGTTTTTATGATCTTTTTCCACAATCTGTTTTAGCTAAGGTAGCTTTGTATATTACCTCTCTTTTGATTGGCTAACCTCCGCATACCAGCACAGTTCACATTGAACTGCATCAGAACATTAAAAACGTGTTTTTTTCATTAGCATTTGATTCATATGTAGGTAGCTATGTATGTGTGACTGTTTACTTTTAATTTTTTTAATTACTTCTGTGTAAATTCATGTTTTACTTAGTATTGTAATAGTTTTAATTTTAATTTGAATATATATATTTTGAATTTTTGTTTCCTAATATTTTAAAACATTAATTTAACGCAGTCCTTTTCTTTAACATTTAATGGCTGATATGTAAAACACACTTTAAGCTGTACTTGGTGTATAAAAGGTGCTATACAAATAAGATGTATTATTATTATTATGAGAGGGCTGATGTTAATGTGGGTGGTCATATGTAAATGAGCTCATGGTTGTGATAATTCGTCTCTGTTTTCCATGATATGTCCCCTTTAAACATTTACACAGTTGGTAGATAAAATGCTAATGTCATTACAAAGCATTTTTGAGGGAACTTTTTAATCTTTCTTTGTGAATCAACTCATTTACGCTCTTCTCTCTCATTGTGTCCTAACAGGTCAGTCTCCGGAGAATTCCCGCTGTGCCGTGTCCCCAGCGTCTGCGTTTGCCATCGCCACAGCAGCAGCAGCTGGACACAGCAGCCTGCAAGGTTAGACGACACTGATTGGGTTAGACAGCTGCCCTCGCCACTGAAACAGATCTCCCATGGGGTCTGTGTTCAGTCATGACATCGCTCTGAGAAGGACGTCACTTCTACACTCACAAAATTCTCCTACTTTCCTTCATTCAGGTTTTACCAACCCGGAGAAATCGTATGACAAAGAGTTCCTCATTCGCAGAGCTGCCACTAACAGAGTCCTGAATGTTCTGCGGCACTGGGTTTCCAAACACTCTCAGGTTTGTGTGAGCTGTATCATTTCCTACCTTGGTTTTTGCCTGCTGTCCGCGACCCTATCAGAACAGACCTGTGACCCAACAGTCGAAAAGAATTGTTTTAGATAAACAGCTCAGATGACGTGATCTCACACCTCCACAGCGTGGCCTTTGTCAGACCTGCTCTGCACTTCAGTCGTTCATTGTGCACCGTAGTGACTGCGCTGAAATGTCACCGGACCCCCAAGGGCGACGTGCTGTGAGCTCCAGTGTCCATGAAAGCTGCAGGGTGGGATGGCACATTGTACTACTACAGCCTTAAATGTGATGCCACTTCTAAAAGTAGAAGACTAGTTAATTTTAATAAAATAAGAACAAAACAGCAGTCTAGCAAAACTATGGATCAGTGAAAAGGACGTTGACACAGCTGAATCATATTTGGGGTGTTAGGTGGTCTGCAATTTTTGTCCTCTTCCGTCTAATTTTTCAGTTCCGGGAGTGTTTTTCCCATTCATTTTTTCCATTTCCTAAAGTTTTCTAAGCCATGAACCAAACCAACCAGCTCCGAGGTGAATCACAACATTACAAACTTCGATTTGAAGGAAAGAAGTGTTTAAAAAAGGTACAAGACTGTGTACTTAATGTCTTTTATGAGTGAATGAACTACAATCCCTTGAAGCATTGTGAGTGACATGGTCAAATTAAAAATTATGGAAAAAATACAACTATTAAAGAGCACCTATTATGGTTTTTAAACATGCCTTATTTTGTTTTAAAGGTCTCATACAATAGATTTACATGCATCCAAGGTTAAAAAACACTTTAATTTGCTCATAATTTAAATTGCAGCATTACCTTTTTTTTCCCCAGTGTCAAAAACGACTCAATGATCCATTCTAAAGGATTCATTCTAAACTCCTCCTTTCAGAGAGCCTACTCTGCTCTGATTGGTCAGATGTCCCAGTCTGTTGTGATTGGTCTACCGCTTAGTGTAGTGTTTGAGGGCGGGTCAAAGCTGTTCGCGAGCAGCCAATGAAGACCAGAGGCGGGTTTTTGTGTTACCAAATTACGTAGGTCAGTACAGGAAGTAAGTCTGGAATTACTAACGACTCGTTTCAGGTGTTCAGAATCGGTTCTTTTGGGAGTCAATAACTCCATTTGTCGTGCACTTTGACTTTTGAAACTTTGCAGACTTTTTTTACATTCATAAACAGCTATATAACACACTACATGAAAAACCATAATAGGTGCTCTTTAAGTTAAAGTAGTTTATTTTAAGTATAAAACAATGTAACTTAATTATGTTGGAAAATATTCAGATATATACAATTATATAAGTAGTTTGAGAGAGTAGGGATAGTGAATGAATTGCATCACTGGGAGTGGGCAGTCGCTGCAGAGCTCTTTTGCTGCACTTTGTTTGCCATCTTTTCTCTATAGGATCATGGGTAGTGTAGTTCTTCAGCACAAATTCCACTATTAAACACAATTGTTTTTTAAATTAAGTTGAAATAACACAGACTAATGGCTTCAGCAGAAGCATAGACCATAGATTAACAACCTTGAAGTTCATGGTAGGCCTGTTTTCACAAATTTACAAGTTCATAAATCACTTCACCTATTGAGAAAGTGAATGGGATTTCACTTTAAGAACCTGACTGTTGTGCTGTATTGAAAAAAAGTTTGAGAAACACTGATTTAGTGTGCTCATATACAAGCCAAAATTCCTCTGAACCAACGGAAACTAATCAAGGATCAGCAAGTGGGCAAGTTAACTAACTAGCAAAAGTTTTGCCCCGTTAATGAACATGCAGTCTGTCGATGGAGATATGAACGCTTTCGAATCCTGCATCATCTCCACTCATGTGCTGTAGTGTTGGAATTGAAAGACCAGAGTCATTTACATTTGGTAAACATTAATCTACAGATTAGTCCACTAATTTTCTGGACAACTAGACGGCAAGTAAAAATGAGTGGGTAAATTAGCAACCTTGGATTAAGCGCCTTGGTCCTTGTGGGGATCGAAATTGCAACCTTCTGGTGACCAGCCCTGAACTTTAGGCACTACACCACACCACCCTGTTTTATGTCTAGTAATTTCCACTCCATGTGTTTGTATGTGCTTTGCAGGACTTCGAGATGAACGCAGAACTGACGTCGGCCGTGATCGCTCTGCTCGAGGAGGTGCTGAGAGACCCTGATCTGCTGCCTCAAGAGAGGAAGGCCACCGCCAACATACTGAGGTGAAGAACACAGCTCTGAAAGCACTTGAGATGAGAAAGATGTTACGAAATCAATCAGGCTGCATTCATGTGCTCACAAAGCACGAGTCATTGACTTGCTAGATTTGGTTCTCAAATGAAAGGGAAAAATGTAAGTTTACCTTCACTCAAAACTCCAAGGCATCATATTTCAGTTTGTTTCCCCACACAAAGCTCTCGTATGGCTTAAGAAGACTTGGAATATAATGTACGATTCACAAGATATTATGATCCTTTAATGGTACTTTTTTGTCCTTCTTTGATCTCGACATTGATTGTCAACATCCGCTTTTAGTGTTGGGAAAATAAGTGAATGACATAATTTTCATTTTTTGGGGATTCTATTCCTTTAATAATATTAATCTTTTTCTTTAAGTGCTCTTTCACAAGAGGAACAAGATGACTCACAACTCAAGATTGAGGACATTGTCCAAATGGTGAGTGTCTTTGGTTCCAGTTCCTGTGAATGGATGTATTCCTTCCATCTCTGTTTAATTCTGTGTGTTTTTTAGTCTGAGTGTCCGAAGGTAGAATGCTTTGAGTCGCTCTCTGCCATGGAGCTTGCAGAACAAATCACCCTACTGGACCATATAGTGTTCCGGAATATTCCATACGAGTGAGTGTCTACGAGTAAAAACTAAATAGTAACTTTTTAGAGTAGAGCAGTACAACTGATTTCTTACCAATGGACATTGTCGATTGCCATTAGTATTATTGAGTAATATTTGGCTAAGACTATGTTTTCATAAATCAAACCTTTGACTTTCTAGGGAGTTTCTTGGTCAAGGCTGGATGAAGTTCGACAAAAATGAAAGGACACCATACATCATGAAGACCAGTCAACACTTCAATGATGTGGGCAAAAATGATAAACAACAATATACATACATACAATGCCAGTCAAAAGTTTGGACTCACCTAATCATTCTTTATTGTACTACTATTAAAATCAAATCAAATAATCCCAAAATATTAAATAAATGTTAAACAAATCTAATATTGTATCTTCTTCAAAGCAGCCACCCTTTGCCTAGAAAACAGCAATTCATAAGGCAGAAAAAAAAAAACGTAATTTTAAAATTGTGATTTCCAGGCCTGGAAAAGTCATGGAAATAGAGAAATTCTTATAAATGATGGAAAACAGTGAATATACATTTTTCTATTTTTCTCTGCCTAGAAAAATATCTTATCAGCTAGAATTTGCTCTCGTGTAGAGTAAAACCTGCTCGTAAGCCACAGTGAAATCTGATTTGTGAACTAATTGTTCTTTTGAGTCAATTTAAATTATTTACATTCAAAAAAATATTTTCGGTCTATTTTTAAGATTTACACATTTCAAAATCATAACTAAATTCCATCAAATTGAATTGTGTAATGTTAAATAAAATGTAATTAATAAAACTTTAAAAAAAAAGATTCCTTAATTCAATTTGATGGAATTTGTTTCTGAAATTGAAATGTGTATTAGCCCCAGAATTTAGTGCATTAGCCAATTGGTCTGAATCAAAATGATTTTTTACAAATTTGTATCCAGCGGGGGCCTGGGTAGCTCAGCGAGTTTTCACGCAGACTATCACCCCTGGAGTCGCAACCATATTGGCCCGGTTGCTAGGGAGGGTAGAGTCACATGGGGTAACCTCCTCGTGGTTGCGATTAGTGGTTCTCGCTCTCAATGGGACGTGTGGTGAGTTGTGTGTGGATCGCGGAGAATAGCATGAGCCTCCACATGCTGTGAGTCTCCGCGGTGTCATGCACAACGAGTCACGTGATAAGATGCGCAGATTGACGGTCTCAGAAGCGGAGGCAACTGAGACTCGTCCTCCGCCACCCGGATTGAGGTGAGTAACCTACTAAGTAGTGGGAATTGGGCTGCCAAATTGGGAGAAAAAGAGGATAAAAAATAAAATAAAAAATTGTATCCAGCAGTCCCCCAATGTCTGGAAAGACCATGGAGAATCATGGAATTGAAGTGGTCGAAAAATGTGGGAACACTGATTTAAGCCTTTAGATTAAAAGGTTTTAAGATCATGAGAAATACATTCTTTCTAGTTTGTCTACACCTCACGTATCATCACATTATCATGCATTCGCAAGACTTTTCGCTGTTCTCCCAACAGATGAGTAACCTGGTAGCGTCTGAAATCATGGCCCATTCAGACGTGAGCTCCAGGGCCAGCTCCATTGAGAAGTGGCTCGCAGTCGCAGATATATGTCGCTGTCTCAACAACTACAATGGAGTGTTGGAGATCACATCTGCTCTGAACCGCAGTGCCATCTACAGGTTAAAGAAAACATGGGCCAAGGTCTGCAAACAGGTGAGTTTGGATGCCAGCTTTACTCTTGAAGGACCCAAATGACCTAAAATCAGAGTTTTAAATCAAATGCTCTCTAGAATAAGAATGTTGCTCTCTCTAATACCACTTACCACCAAGTAGCAACTTCCTGCTTCAACAAGAAATACAGCAGGATAGAAAAATGCAAAAAGAAATGTGTTTGCTTTCAGACCAAAGCGCTCATGGACAGACTACAGAAGATCGTTTCATCTGAAGGGAGGTTTAAAAATCTGAGAGAAACTCTGAAAAAGTAAGGTTGCATTTGTTAGTTTTACTCAAAATATAGAGAAAATATATACTGTAATTTTATACTTGGGGTCATGTGTTATCCGCAGCTGTAACCCTCCATGTGTACCATATCTGGGCATGTACCTGACGGATTTGGCATTTATTGAGGAAGGAACGCCTAACTTCACAGAGGAGGGTCTCGTCAACTTCTCTAAAATGAGGATGGTAAACGTCTGATTTCTTAAACTTATTCAAATTAACCAATTTCTTGAATTATGGCATTTTGTAGAACTTCACATTGAGGATTTTGATGACATGGCTCAAATTTGGTAATCATGAAGCTTTGAAAGTAACAACACAACTTAATTTGCTACTTTTTCCACAGATTTCACACATAATAAGAGAGATCCGTCAGTTTCAGCAGGCACCATACAGGATCGAGCTGCAACCCAAGGTATGTTCTCTATGTATAATGGGCCTCATTCATGAAACACGAGCAGAACAAATTTTTGTGCAAGTTGTTCATAAAGCCGCTTTGACGTAAATTCTCGGACTCATGTTTTTGTATTTTCAAAACGTTAGTTCGTATGAACAAAATTTACACCTGCCCCCGACCACGTGTATATCGTGCATCCAAACATGTTGTGTTCTTTCAGGCAAACTGCCATGACTACATTTTGAGTCCAGTGAAATTAAATAAGTAATGAAAAAAGTTACTTAAAATTAAAGTTAAGTGAAATTAACCTTAAAAAATGTAATTAGTAAATATATATATATTTAAACCATAGCTTATACTTAATTAGAAATGTTTCTTTTCTGCTTGCATTTATTTTTTTCAAACAACAGTTTTTTTCCAACTCTGTTTATCGTTTTTCCAGCAGATGTGCTTGACATGGGGTAAAAGGTTCATGGAAAGATGCAGTTTGCATTTGATTTTCTTGAAAAAGTGAATGCCCTGTAAAGTGACTGGTTGGACAGTCTATAATTTAGGTGTCATAGTTTAGTATAGGCATCAGTAAATCACATTCAGCTGATAACATATGGTCAATGCTAATGCTGTTAAACCCATAAATAAACACGTCGCGGGCGAGTGCGTACATAATACAATGGGGAAAAAATAGACTCTGTTGTATAGCTTGCAAATCGGCGTTTCAGTCAAAGATCTTCTTCAGGCATTCTGTTAATTTCTCTGAAGATTCTTCCAGATGCAAGTATAGTGTTTATCACTAATACCATGATGATTTACCCGAGAAGTTTCACAACTAATTCTGGTGATGCACTGTGAACTCAACCAGAGAAGGTTAATGGTGGTGGGCATTCTCCTTCTGGCGAAAATGTAACATTTTTGACACTCGTGTCAAACTATTTTCAGTGACTTTGTTTTTTTAAGAGCAAAAAGATGTGATGACAGTAAGACTTTGTTCGAGACGCTATTGTGCTTGGTAAATCAAACTTTTACGATGTGAATGCACTTCATTCATAAAAACGATTTCATTACTGTTCCACATTGATGTTAAAAGCATTTACTAGCGAGTCTGGTGCCTTCCTTATATGGCGTTTTCATGGGCATGGATTTTGATAATTGTGAATGAACGTGCACACGCCCCCTGTTTACGAAAGTTTGTAATTCACTAACACAGTGACACTAACACTGGCGGAAAATCTTCGGGAAGGTCCGTTTAACCTGCAAATGACTCCGAATGTCTCATATATTTACGAAAATGTCATGAATGAGGTACAATTACTTTTTGGAATAGGTGGAAATGGCTTTAATGGCATTTTCACACAAAAACCTTGGTGTGAACCAAAGTTCATTTGACATCTTTGGTTGCTGTAAAAAGTGTTTTCTAAACCAAGTAACCGAACCCAAGTACTCACCTGAGTCTGCTTGAAAACAAGAGTCTAATTTTCATGTGGACTATACTACAGATCGCAATTAGTAGGAAAGCAATCCAGCATAATTCGTGTAAGTAAACTGTTGTTGATGTGTGGTTATCTAGCTATCCACTTTTTTCCTGAACTGGAAAATGTTCCATGATTCATAAAAGATGCCTGTTTTTGTTTTCCGGCCTCCAGTGTTTTTACTCATATTGGCGTATGTTTTTAGCAGATAATATAATGTTTAGCCTATTAAATTGCTAAATAAAAAAAACATGCGACTCCATACATGTGCCGATACTTTCCAGAGTCGCAATAAACGTCTTTTGACCCGTCAGAGTTGGGTAGATGACTTGAAGCGATGGCCCGAGGTTTGGTAACGTTGATATCATTAACTACTTTGAGTTGTTATGACAGCCAACAACTGCAGAAGTTGAGCTTGAACTCATTTTTACTCCAAGTAACACTTATATTGGTTGTTGTTCTCCGTCTGGATCGCTTGTTTCAGTAGTTTTTACATGGCTTGTTATGGAGACCGGAAATCAGTCCAGCGGCAATCAGAATCATCGTGGCGCCGTCCAGTGATTGCTCAGGAAAACTGTGGATAGCGGAAAACAGCTACCACTAGTGCTAACAGTAACACTCACATTAATGACGCAAACATATAGCAATTTGGAGACAAATAACACCATGTGAAAGGAGAGGAGATGTTGGCATCAAACTCCTCGAATTCGGATTAGGCAGTTAAATCAAGTGTGAAAACAGTATGAAAACCTGTTCTCCTTTTTGTCGTTTTTCTCACAGGTAACACAGTTCCTTCTCGACAAAACTCTTGTAATGGATGAAGACACACTTTATGAATTATCTCTGAAGATTGAGCCAAGACTTCCTCCTGCCAACTAAATAATTATGTTTACACTGGACTCAAATGCAAAGTCAGATATCAAGTAAGAAGCTATTTATAGCAAATAAGAGACAGTTTGTGGGAATCCATACATTCATCTGAACATAAGATAATTACGATGAAATAACCATCCAGTATTGAAACAACAAGCTATTCTTATATCGATTAAACATCTTTCCATTTTAGTATGACTTCTGTGTAGAGAATGGGAAGATTTGTCATCGAAATGGACGCTTTTTGAAATAATTCTGGTATTATGAATTTTATGTTGTAAACTCAGGTTTAAATGTGCCTTTTTGTAAATATTATGTACAGTTGCAATATTTCGTAGTACATTTTTTCTAGCATGATACATTTGAATATAAATTTGGAAATCTTTTTACCAGAATGCAAAATATACGTTCCATTTTTAGAAGACAGTCATTCCTTTGGTGAAATAAGAATCGTATTAAAGTGGTTTTGTATGCATACGGTTGTAGATTATGTCCCGATGGATGTTCAATGGGGCTGACGTTATTACCTTTAGATGCTGGTCCTATTTTGACAAACAAGTATCCCGATCATATCTCCATTTTAAAATGGCCAAGGAAATGTTGGTGACCAAAATCTGCTCATTTAAATGACAATCAGGACAATACCTCCATATACCGGAGTTAACTGTCAAATAATATCTGTTGAGATGGGCTCAACCAAGCACTTTACTGTTTACTTAAAAATACATTCATTTACTTCATTTATTTGTTAAAACTTGGTTTTAATTCAAGGTTTTAAACTAGTATGCACTGTGAACAACAGGTCAGCTGCATTTTGCATTGAAATTGCATTTGATCGTTAAGCATGTTTAAGTTTGTAGAAATATTTGATGTTCATTGGCATGTTTGCATGAATCTACATTGAATATAATGTACGAACTGACTTCAAGAAAAAAATATTTTACGTTTTTGTGTTTAAACAGGGAGTAATTTATTCCCTTATGCATGATCATGTTTGTCAGTTTTTTTTTTTTTTTTTTTTTTTGTACAAAGATAAATTATTGTTTGATTAATACAAACATTTACAAAAGAACAACTGAATATGTACAGTGCCCTATTAATTAAGTTTTTTAAACATTCATTTATTTTACATGGAAACTGTAGTCAGTGAAAAAACTGTTGTTTAAATAATGCTTTAGATTCATAAAACATCAGATCCTGGTGGACTTTCCACTTTAAGAAATGAATACATACATTTTCTTTATAAGCCACCGCCATAAACGTCCATCCATGATGTAGCTGTTTAAATAAAATATGAAATAAAACTTTATGTTATCTATCTATCTATCTGTTTATCTGTCTGTCTATCTATCTATCTATCTGTTTATCTGTCTGTCTGTCTGTCTGTCTATCTGTCTGTCTATCTGTCTATCTATCTGTTTATCTGTCTGTCTGTCTGTCTGTCTATCTGTCTGTCTATCTGTCTATCTATCTGTTTATCTGTCTGTCTGTCTGTCTGTCTATCTGTCTGTCTATCTGTCTATCTATCTATCTGTCTGTCTGTCTATCTGTCTATCTATCTATCTATCTATCTATCTATCTATCTATCTATCTGTCTGTCTGTCTGTCTGTCGTTCTATCTATCTATCTATCTATCTATCTATCTATCTATCTATCTATATCTTATCGTTTTATCTATCTATCTTCTATCTATCTGTCTGTCTGTCTGTCTGTCTGTCTGTCTGTCTATCTATCTATCTTTCTATCAATCTATCTACCTATATCTGTCTATCTGTCTGTCTGTTTGTTGTTCTATCTATCTATCTATCTATCTATCTATCTATCTTATCGTTCTATCTATCTATCTATCTATCTATCTATCTATCTATCTATCTATCTATCTATCTGTCTGTCTATCTATCTTATCATTCTATCTATCTATCTATCTATCTATCTATCTATCTATCTATCTTATCGTTCTATCTATCTTATCGTTCTATCTATCTATCTATCTATCTGTCTATCTATCTATCTATCTATCTATCTATCTATCTATCTATCTATCTTATCATTCTATCTATCTATCTATCTATCTTATCATTCTATCTATCTATCTATCTATCTATCTATCTATCTATCTTATCGTTCTATCTATCTATCTATCTATCTATCTATCTATCTATCTATCTATCTGTCTATCTGTCTATCTATCTATCTTATCGTTCTATCTATCTTATCGTTCTATCTATCTATCTATCTATCTGTCTATCTATCTATCTATCTATCTATCTATCTATCTATCTATCTATCTTATCATTCTATCTATCTATCTATCTATCTATCTTATCATTCTATCTATCTATCTATCTATCTATCTTATCGTTCTATCTATCTATCTATCTATCTATCTATCTATCTGTCTATCTGTCTATCTATCTATCTTATCGTTCTATCTATCTTATCGTTCTATCTATCTATCTATCTATCTATCTATCTATCTATCTATCTGTCTATCTATCTATCTATCTATCTATCTATCTATCTATCTATCTATCTGTCTATCTGTCTATCTATCTATCTTATCGTTCTATCTATCTTATCGTTCTATCTATCTATCTATCTATCTATCTATCTATCTATCTATCTTATCATTCTATCTATCTATCTATCTATCTTATCATTCTATCTATCTGTCTATCATCTATCTATCTATCTATCTTATCATTCTATCTATCTATCTATCTATCTATCTATCTATCAATCTATCTATCTATCTATCTTATCGTTCTATCTATCTTATCGTTCTATCTATATCAATCTATCTTATCGTTCTATCTATCTATCTATCTATCTATCTTATCGTTCTATCTATCTATCTATCTATCTTATCGTTCTATCTATCTATCTATCTATCTATCTATCTATCTGTCTGTCTGTCTGTCGTTCTATCTATCTATCTGTCTGTCTGTCTGTCTGTCTGTCTATCTATCTATCTTTCTATCAATCTATCTACCTATATCTGTCTATCTGTCTGTCTGTTTGTCGTTCTATCTATCTATCTATCTATCTATCTATCTATCTGTCTATCTATCTATCTATCTTATCGTTCTATCTATCTATCTATCTATCTATCTGTCTATCTATCTATCTATCTATCTTATCGTTCTATCTATATCAGTCTATCTTATCGTTCTGTCTATCTATCTATCTCAATCTATCTTATCTATCTATCTATCTATCTATCTATCTATCTATCTATCTGTCTATCTATCTATCTATCTATCTTATCGTTCTATCTATATCAGTCTATCTTATCGTTCTATCTATCTATCTATTTCAATCTATCTTATCATTCTATCTATCTATCTATCTATCTATCTATCTGTCTATCTATCTATCTATCTATCTATCTATCTTATCGTTCTATCTATCTTATCGTTCCATCTATATCTATCTATCTTATCGTTCTATCTATCTATCTATCTCAATCTATCTTATCATTCTATCTATCTATCTATCTATCTATCTATCTATCTATCTATCTATCTATCTGTCTATCTATCTATCTATCTATCTATCTATCTTATCGTTCTATCTATCTTATCGTTCTATCTATATCAATCTATCTTATCGTTCTATCTATCTATCTATCTATCTTATCATTCTATCTATCTATCTATCTATCTATCTATCTATCTATCTATCTATCTTATCGTTCTATCTATCTATCTATCTATCTATCTGGCTGGCTGGCTAGCCATCTGGTTAGTGTAGATGAGGTGAAGGCACATAAACCAAGGCAGAGGATAGACATTAAGATTAAGTTTTAAAGAGCTGACTGTATTTAAGACCAGTGCGTGCAGTGCAGAATACTGGACTGTGGAAACAGGTCTCAAGGGCAAGCCGGACGACAGACATGGGTTATGACCTGCCACTTACACGGAAGAGGATTGGCCATCAGGCTGGCTTCTAATCCCATATCCAGAGAGGAGCACCAGCTTTACTCACAGACTGTGTATGTCCTAACACAGCCTACTGTAACTGCGGACACTCTACAGGTAAAACTATCTTCTCTTTCCCCTCTAATTCATAAATATCAGTAATCTGAGCTTGAATGTAGATGTTTGTCTTGAGAGAACAAAGATAAATTGAAGAATAAGGAACTCTATTGACTGGTAAGAAATAATTTCCATCTGCAACATTAGACGAACTGTTTATTAAAAAGTCTATAAAAATCATCAAATGTGATTTAGGTATGTGTTAATATTTACTTGTTTATTTTTTGAATTGCTGTAAAATTGATTGCAATTACTGTACATATAAAGCACTGGTTTATATTTCAACAAGCAGCATTTGTTAGATAATTCTGAGGTGTCTTTAAGGTCATTAGAGTTGTAGAATTGTATTTGACAGCATTCTAGAACTATTACAGACTAATCCTTGAGGTAAAAGCCTAATAATCCTCCACATTTCCTCAGAGAGATAGACCTTAAATCGGGGTAAAGTGTTGACAGGCCACCTGTTCAAAAGTATAACATGGTTTTGCCATTTGTTGTAGATCTGTGTTTAGGCTGCCAGATTCTAGCCAGGTCTTATGTGCTCTTGTGACCGGTTCAGAATGTCACAGCTGAGCACGAGGTCTAAGGGTAGACTGTTGCCAGTTGGGGCTGAGTTCCAAACAGTTCATGTAGTTTGCGAGTCTATTAATGACACTTTCGCAGAGTCACGATTACACAGGCATAAGGGTTTCTATCATCAAGGATGTATCGAAATGTTCAAGTATGTAAATGTTTAAGAATCTGTCACTGATCAACCAATGCTTGATTTTAGGGGGACGTGTCCTCCTCAGTGTCTGTGATGGTTATGACCCTGGTCTTTGTTTTCATCTTTTTTGCAATTGAGGGATTTCAAACCACAGTACTGCATTTGATAGTTGAGTTTCTTATCTACTTTAAGTTGACACTCACAAAGGATGACAGAAGAACTTGGTTTGTCTACAAATACTTGAATATTCAAGAATATGATGGTTTCTCCCAAAATGTCCTTTAGAAGCCTGTTAAGGACAAGTCCTTAAGATGGGAACTGTATCCTAAGGTCATGTTCACCTATAGTATAACTCCATAAACTCCTGAGATTCCTTATTTTTATGTCAGGGAACTGAGGAGGACACTGGTGTTATAGTTAATAAACCAATGTCTCAATAAGGTGACCAGACAAAAGCAAGTAGACACTTGTCAGCTTGTCAGCTTAGGGGACCATCTGTCAACTCTAGGACAAAGATTGTTAGATACTCACAGTGACATTCAAATAAGTCTGTGAAAACCTTTCCAACCTCTTTTACCAGTGCTGACTCCAACTGGATTTTGTAATCAGAAACAGTGTGAAGATGGCAAGCTCATTCACCAAGATGTTCTCGGGCCGTACAACTGGCTTACTCATGGCGAGTCTAGGAGCTGGCGCCATGGCGACCGGTTACTTGATGAGTGACAGTGCCACTATCTCTGCAGAGCAGAGAAGGAAACTCTACCCTCCCAGGTACCAACCAGAGAGATTAAATCAGTTACAACCTATAGATGATATTCCATGCAATACTCTTTGTTTGGGAGACTATCATTTGCTTTACCATTTCAAATTACATAATTTAGTAATCATGTCCAAATAACATATGAGAAGCTAATAATGTTTTTTGCATTCATCGGATATACTAAGAAGGGTGCAACTATGATTTATTCCATCAGGGGCACCTGTTCTATGATGGAAAATATTTTATCTGGCCTAGAGGTCATGATGTACTGTGTGAAAAAGTGTCACACAGTAAATGAGTGAAAGGTAAAAGGGTAGGAACATCAAACTTAAGTAGCTTATGTCCTGTCCTGCACGTCACTTCTTTTTCACTCCCTCACACTGATAGACGCCAAAGATCAGATCAGATCAGCAGTCCAAGGTTTAAGCTCCTTGACAGAGCTGACTGCGAAATGGTAGCATTTCCCTTTTTTATGTGGTAACATTCTCACCAAATCCACACCAAATCCCCCACTATATATATATCTAATTATGTCTCTCAGAGTTTTAACTACAGTTGGTCTTTGAAGGGATGTTCACCCTGAGTGATTAAATCAATTGAAGTCGCCAAGCTGCTGTACTGTTGGTTGCTAGTAGGTGTTCCTACTCTACTGCAGAATCGGTATCAGGCAGCAGATCACATTATCTTCACTGTCTACACACCCATGGTAGTCCCTAATGAAGTTGAACTCTGCTAAACTTTGTCACTTTGCCAAAACTCTGTCGCCTCAACTCCTTAGCTTTCATTTTAAAATTAATGACTTCCAGTCACTTTTTTGTTGCTGTTCAATGAACACCCTTTAGCTTGATCCAAGACCAACATCCTAATCCAAAATCCATACCTTAACCACACTCTTTCTGGACAGCCAGTCACCATTCAAAGTCAATGACAATTATGCCCATAATTGTAGTGGATAAGCTGTACAGTCTAATTGCAGTAGGCACAAATGACCTGTAGAGCTCCCTGTTGCACCGAGGTTGGATCAGCCTACTACAGAATGTGCTCCTCATTCCAACAAGCAGCTCATGGAGGACAATTTGGACATCATTCTTCTTTTGTCCACCAACATTAAAGGGTCTAACCTTATAAAAGAACCTGACTGGGGATGTAATAGGCTACTGTTTTTCCCAACAGTGCTGACTTTCCTGACCTTCGCAAGCACAACAACTGTATGGCCGGTGCACTGACCCCTGCCATCTATGCCAAGCTGAGGGACAAGGTCACCCCAAACAACTGGACTCTTGACCAGTGCATCCAGACTGGTGTGGACAACCCCGGTCATCCCTTCATCAAGACAGTGGGGATGGTTGCTGGTGATGAGGAGAGCTATGAGGTACAGCAATACATTCATACTATGTAAATGTAAATTTTTCATTTGAAATAATATAAAAATTAAATGTTCAGCTTTCTCTTCTTCAGCACAGTTGTGTCTGTCCACAAAAGTTCACCACAGTGGATTACCAGCATACATTAAGAACTTTTCCATTCTGAGCAGGTTCCAGTTCCATTTCCACTTGAGCACCGTTTGGTATGGTTCGTTTACAAACTGTTCTCAGCCTGGAATTAGTTACCCTGCTCAGGACAGAAAACCATGCTGGTGGAACGCCTGTAGTGACGTGCCGATTGATTGGTCACTTGCCCATTCAATCCATTCTAATCCTTCTTTCGTAGCACCACAGAAGAAAAAGAAACCATAACCATGCCAACGAACCCGAATAGGTCCGCAATGAGAACCGTTCTGCCTGATGGTGGAAAAGTGCCTAATGTGTTTTGGGTGCTAGTCCCCATCATGTAATGCTGATGATGCCACTAGGCTTCTTAGTTTTCAAGCAAAAGTCCCTTGGTCAACCAGCTTCACCGGTCAACAGCATGACTATGTTTGTCCACAAAGTGAGACCCGCACCTGACCAGCATTAACCAACATTAAACAGCTTGGACCTGCATGGAAATTCATGCTGGTCTAAGGTGTTTTTTTCAGTAGGGTCTGGTTTTGCCTCAGCCTTATTTCAAGAAAATACCATGAAAATATCAATTATTATGAGGCAACACCCTTTATTTTGCAGTTGTTTGCTGAAATCTTTGATCCCGTAATCAAGGACAGACACAACGGCTATGACCCAAAAACCATGAAGCATCCAACTGACCTTGATGCCTCCAAGGTAAATGTCTGGTTTTTTTTTCTCAACCTTTGTTTTAAAAGTGAGATATTCTAAATGTTCCATTTAATTACGTTACATTTCCTGCTTGATCTTTATCACAGATCACATCAGGCATGTTTGACGAGCGCTACGTCCTGTCCTCCCGTGTGCGCACTGGCCGCAGCATCCGTGGCCTCAGTCTGCCCCCCGCCTGCAGCCGCTCCGAGCGTCGTGAGGTGGAGAGGGTGGTGATCCAAGCCTTGGCTGGACTAAAGGGAGATCTTACTGGACGTTACTACAGCCTCACTGAAATGACTGAACATGAGCAGCAGAGACTCATCGATGTGAGTTGCTTTAGATATGAGGATATTTTGGATATTTTGGTTCTAGACCAGGGGTGCCAAACTTTGCTTCTGGAGGGTCACCATCTTGCTGAGTTTAGCTTCAACCCTTATCAAACATACTGTATCTGATCCAGCTAATCATGGTCTTCAGAATTACTTGAAAATGTAGGCATTTTTTGTTGGAGCAAGGTTTGAAACTAAACTCTGCCTGACAGTGGCCCTCCAGAAACAGAGTCTGACACCCTGTTTTAGACCGTGACATGGCTCTCGGTTAAACATTTGCCAAATGATGACATGATGAATCTTAACTCTCCCTTTCATGCTGGCATGGCTTAGGAACATTTTCTCTTTGACAAGCCTGTGTCTCCCCTGCTCACTGCAGCTGGGATGGCCAGGGACTGGCCTGATGCTCGTGGGATCTGGTAAGACTAGAGGGAAAGAGAATGAGTTACAACTCTTGTACACCCAATCAGACCTCACTCTTTAGTTCCAGACCATCCTCACATCTTTGGAGTGTTTTATTGATTGGGTTTGTAATGTACCAACCTTCTTCTGGTCTTCCCTTTCTTCTGCGATCCTCCACCATCCTCCACTATTCTTCCACCTACTTCTGTCTTCCTTTCTTTCTTTATTTCTTAGGACCACTTCCTGTTTGACAAACCTGTGTCCCCTTTGTTGACTTGTGCATTTATGGCCCGTGACTGGCCAGATGCAAGAGGCATCTGGTATGGTTCTAGGAAGTTCTTAGCATGTCTTAATTAACATTTGTGTAGCTAACAAGACATAGGAACCAAGAAAATTATAAAAATTCTCACATGTGCTCAGAAAAGAACTGGCTAAATGCAACATTAGCCTGAATGCATGACATAGGATACTAAACCAAGATACTAATATGTTGATTTCATTAAGAGAAAAGGACTAGCTGGTATGGGTGATAATACAAAAATGATCCAGTGTATTATCCAGGCTTATGGTTCCTACATATGGGAATGGGTTTTTAGCAAGAAATTCTCATAATTTAAACATGCAATCATTTTCAAGGCACAACAATGAGAAGACCTTTTTAATATGGGTCAATGAAGAAGACCACACCCGTGTCATCTCCATGGAGAAGGGTGGCAATATGAAGAGGGTGTTTGAGAGGTTCTGCCGAGGTCTCAAACAGGTAACAACACACCTGTCCATTAACCAAGTAACACCCAAACTGTTGAGTTTTCATAAAGCTTCTTTATAAAGGATCATTTGTCCTGTAAAGTTGATTTCTTCTGTTGGCCATCTCTCTGTTGGACAGGTGGAACAACTGATTCAGGAGAGAGGCTGGGAGTTCATGTGGAATGAACATCTTGGCTACATCCTGACCTGCCCATCCAATCTGGGTACCGGTCTCAGAGCTGGAGTGCATGTCCGCTTGCCAAAGCTCAGCAAGGTTACCACAATTAGCCTTCTCTTTTCATTCAAAGCTTTCAGAAAGAAAGAAATTTAACTTTGGTAAAATAATGAAGCAACAGACAGCAACACCACGAATGTTCCTCAGGTATCTAAAGTGTGTAACGGATGTTGAAATGGATGTTTAATCCAAATCATTGCCTGTAGGACCCTCGGTTTGGCAAGATTCTGGATAACTTGCGGTTGCAGAAGCGTGGCACTGGCGGAGTGGACACCGCTGCTGTGGGCGACATCTTTGACATCTCAAACCTTGACCGCCTGGGCAAATCTGAGGTAGGCCATTCAAAAACATACTGTTTCAGTCTCCTCTGCATGCTATTTTCAAACTCTGGTGTGAGCCTGCTTTTCTTTACTAGGTGGAACTGGTGCAGTTGGTAATTGATGGTGTCAACTACCTTATTGAATGTGAGAAGAGATTGGAGAAGGGCCAGGATATCAAGATCCCTGCACCCATCCAACAGTTCAGGAAGTGAGCAACGCTCCTCTGCTAAATTTGGACCAGTACAGCAGAGTTAACCATGGACAATCCTTCCACCAATCCCAAAAACAGAAGGTCTTATGTATACACAAAG
The DNA here is from genome assembly GCF_019703515.2 of Myxocyprinus asiaticus. Classification (NCBI taxonomy): domain Eukaryota; kingdom Metazoa; phylum Chordata; class Actinopteri; order Cypriniformes; family Catostomidae; genus Myxocyprinus; species Myxocyprinus asiaticus. The sequence continues at coordinate 34,764,380 of NC_059386.1, read as the reverse complement.
CTCAATAAAATGAACCCTAAAACTACAAAGTACATATGCATGCTATTTTATTCAAGAACTCAACTTATTTTGCTGTCAAAAGCATTCTAATCTTTCAAGGTATTTACCTGCAGGGTACCACTAACAAAAGTGAAACAGCTTCTCTACCATCACAGACAGTAATGGGTTTATCGTAACAACACTGAGCCAAGCTTCTAGGAACCCAGTGGCAAGACACATGGTCCAAGCGCTTATCTGGTCAGTCAAACCAAGGCTGTCTTGTTTTACATTTCTTACTTGCCAAGTTCTTATAGGAATGTTCTGGGTGAAATACATCTTAAGGTCTATCGACAGCATTTGTGGAATGCCACAGGAAATTATTTTGACATTACTTAGTTTGTAAAATCAACATCAACAGTCATGTGCCAACATTGGAAGTCTAAGTCAAACTATTTATTAAGAATCTATTTATTTTCTCTGGTAATTGACAGCATACCACAGCTGCTGCCCATAAAGCTTAAGTTGTATTTTACCCAGAAAATTCCATAAAGGGGTAGTTCATTCAAAAATGGAAATTCAACCCGGTATGACTTTCTTCCATGGAACACCAAAGGAGATCTTGGCCAAAATATTAGTCTCGGTCATCCTTCACTTTCACTGCATCTTTTGGTGACTGGGGCAGTCAGTCCCTATCATTCTATGCAAGTATGACAGAATTTTTATTTAACTAACATTTAGGAGGTGGAGTTTGAGTCAATTAAAATTACAATCTTGTTAAATAAAAAATCTTAACATTGTAGAAGGTTTTCTTAAAAGTGCATTTGTATACCATGCAGAAACAGTCAGTTGCTTTTTGGCTGTTCCATTAGTCCAGATCTAATGTTGAAATGAGCCCCCTTTTCCATGATGGTTTAAATGGTAATGAATTTACCTTAATGCCAGACACTGGCATCTCATCATTAGACAGTCTAATCCAGTAGGGCTAATTTCCCCATTTAGAGCTGCTTAGTGCGGGATCTCATCATGCTAATCTTGGTTCTATACTTAAGAGAGAAGTGGGTTAAGGATGGGCTACAGGAACCAGAAAGGTAAATGACTGTGGAATCGGTTGTAAAGTGTAAGCTGCTTTGTCATTGTGTTGGATGCACAAGACACTGAAATAAAATACAGATGGGTATTTTTAGAGGTTACGTTTGATAAAAAAAAAAGTTAAAAAAAAATTACGTTTAAACATACCATGGTAATGCCATGATATTCATCTGAAACCATCACTGTACCATTTACCATCCATCACACTATTTTTTGTAAAAGAATATAGAACTAAATGGCAACACTGATTACTATGGGCAAAGGCTACAGCTAACTGTAAATTGTGTAATAATTAGTGCCATTGGCATGTTAAAAAAACTCCTTTTGTCCTGACAAATTAGTTTTTTTGAACTAGAATACTTTAACTTATAAAGTGTGTAAAACCAACACTTGTGGTAAAAAAAAAAGGTACCAAAAATAAGACATGCAACTATAGCTTCAATCAAAACATCACAGTTAGTGTTGTTATGGTAAAATCATAAATTAACATGGGATCTCCAGTGTAAGAGCCTTTCAGAATTGTTTTTATGAGAACAGAGCAGCTTGTTAACTAGGGCACTTTGGTGGAAACAACGGTCATCGTGATAACTTTCCCTAAGGGGAATTTGAATAAACCTTAGGAAAAGTTCATGAATTCATCAATTTACCTCAAAAATCCTAAAACAGATATTTTCTCTTCTGCTGCATTTTTCTATTTACATGCCGTTTGATTTTGGATATTTATCAGAGTGCACATGGTAATTTTAGAGATAACAAACAATAACACTACTGTATTTAATATTAACTGGCTCAACACCCACATCTAAAATTAAAATATAAAAATCCAGTACTTTGGTTCCCTAGAATCTTAACAAAAAGTTCTGCTGATGTACCATGGTACAGTGGTTAAAAGATGGCAATACCACAGTACTGAATGATTTAACACATTCATATACTATTGCATTTAAATGCAATAGTCTTGGGTGTGTCAAGAATATTTTACAATGCCATCTTCAGTTGTGGCCCTGTACTACCCCATAGTTAGTTATAAAGGGGAACTTCAGACCACAACTGTTCCATTATTGCCCATCTTTGAGAGTCAACTGGGCAGAAATGTGTACTATTTTTAATTTTTTAAAGACTCCTAACACGTAGACATTTTACTCAGTAGCTTTGAATCATACATGTGTTGTGTTTACAATTCAGAATATTGAAAAGACAATCTTACCCAATGATTTTTCACATTCTAGTCTTTGTGATGTTCCAAAAAAGTATCACCATTTGTGAATGAATTTAAAAACATATATAGATTCAGTCGCACACATAAGGTAATTTTTGCTTTCCTTTTTATGACATCATAAACATTATGTTGGTGACAGTAACCAAGCTGTGATTTAATTAGTTACAAACAGAGATTATGCAGAACATGAAAACTCACTCCAGAGAGAACAGTGCAACCTAAGCAAAAACAATAAAAAACAAAGTTGAAATATACAGTTAAAGAAACAGTTGCCACTCACCTTTAGAACATTGATGTATTGTGTTTCTATACAATGAACTATTGGATTTTACTTTGTCATAAATGTGAAACAACTTAACATTATACTCTGTAGTACTCTGCTATGAAAACAGTCAAGATTCAATCGCACAGCAGATTGCAAGACTTGAACACATCTCTGTGCAATTTAAGAAGAAATTAAAAGAAACAACCTTTCACTCTCTTAGCCCCGCCCCCACATCTTACCACTTTTATTAAGTTCTCATTTACACACATTTACACCAGCCAATCAACACCCAGAAGTCTTTCTGCCGAAGGGACGATGGGCTCCACGGGCTCAATGCAGGGTGACAGAGAGGGCACGCTGACTGGCGGGGACTCAGATTGGGGGAGACGGTTTTAGAGGAGTGGGCAAAGAAGAAACGAGGGAGACATGCCCATGTGATATCACTCCACTGGCCGCTTCTCGCCATGTTTCTTTGTAAACTCTTCTGCGTTCTTAAAGAATCTTTTACGGTCTTTTGAATATTCCTCTGCTAGGTCGGCCCTCAACGGGTGTTCTGGTTGGGGGTCGTTGACGAGAGCGATGAGTGACTGGATTACTGTTTAGAGGGGGGAAAAACAAAATATACTTAATAATAGTTCACCTTACAATAAAAACTCTGTCATTAAGTCACCCTCATGCTGTTCCAAAACCACATGACCTTTTTTCTTCCATGGAGCACAAAAGGATAAATGTTAGGGACCGACAACCTCAGTCACCATTCACTTTTATTGCATTTTTTTTTCTCCATCCAATAAAAAAATTAAATGGTGACTTAGACTATAGGGCTGGACGACGTAATTGGATATCAACAATGTCTTACAAATATCCCTATGCTGATTGTGACACTCATTGTCAGATGATGATCGACAATATCGGAAAATGGCAAAAGCATGGATCTGGGAAATCGCCATATATATATTAAACAGTGGCCAAGGGTGTAAAATTAGCACCCACCACCCGTCAAATGCAACGAGGCTGAATCCAGCTCCTTATTCACAAGCTCCTCGTCCAAATGCAGGTATTTCATGAGCGGGTAATTTTGCTCATCTACCCGCGACAGTGGTGGGCGACCTGCAAGACGTCTCGGAGTGACACATGAGAAGTAATGCTGTTAAACACAAAGACACGCATTTGAAGAAATCCACTTTATTATATTTTTAAGAACAGACAAAAGGAAAGCCGTCAATGCACGTGTCTGGTTTGCTGTTTGTTCAGAGGTGTGCAGCAGGAGCGTGTTTCGTGGCACACGTGCATGTAAAGAGTTATCACTCTTTTATCTCATACAAATACAAACTGAATTTAGAAATGTCTTCTGTTTACTTTTTTCATGTTTCAATAAATGAATTACATTTTTAAAGCAAAAATATTCCCCGACCCTCGGCATGTGGGTTGATGCTGTAAAGATTTTGCGATATATTTTATAAAATGTTATAAAATATTGTCAAAATATTTTTTACATATCGCCCAGCCCTATTAGACTACAACATTCAGCCAAAAATCTCCCTGTGTGTTTCACGGACAAATGAAAAGTCATATGGATTTGGAATAACATGAGGGTGAGTAAATGATGACAGAATTTTGATGGCGAAGTCTCTCTTTAATATGTCAGAAGCAGTGCTGTACCTTGGTCAGTTTTGGTTGCAGGTTTCCAGTTCTCAGCGCTTATGACCGGGAGGCACACTTGACCCTTCTCATCAATATTTGGGTGATAGATCTTTGTCTTAAATGTGATCTTTGGAGGTTTAAATGGATATTCTGCAGGGAATGTGATCTCAATACGGAATGCACCTTTATCGTATGGAGGGTTGTCCTGAAAATGAAAGACAGGGTAGATTAAAACAGTTTTTGCCTCAGTTCTAGGAGTTCTGTGTGGTCTCTAGGGCATTGGTAGGTGGTTGCTAGTATAGAACCGGGTTTGCAGCAAATATAACCCACAAACATAATCGACAATCTGGTTAAAAGCGCTCTAAGCGGGGGGCCTGCGTAGCTCAGCGAGTATTGACGCTGACTATCACCCCTGGAGTCACGACTTCAAATCCAGGACATGCTGAGTGACTCCAGCCAGGTCTCCTAAGCCAGTGGTTCCCAACACTGTTCCAAGAGGCCCCCCAACACTACCCATTTTGGATATCTCCCTAATCAAACACACCTGATTCAACTCATCAGCTCGTTAGTGGAGACTCCATGAACTGAATTGGGTGTGTCAGAAAAGGGAGATATACAAATGTGCAGTGTTGGGGGGGCCTCCAGGAACAGGATTGGGAACCGCTGTCCTAAGCAACCAAATTAGCCCGGTTGCTAGGGAGGGTAGAGTCACATGGGGAACCTCCTCGTGGTCGCTATAATGTGGTTCTCGTTCTCGGTGGGGTGCGCGGTGAGTTGTGCGTGGATGCCGCGGAGAATAGCGTGAAGCCTCCACACGCGCAAGGTCTCGATAACGCGCTCAACAAGCCACGTGATAATATGCGCGGATTGACGGTCTCAGACGCGGAGGCAACTGAGATTCGTCCTCCGCCACCCGGATTGAGGCGAGTCACTACACCACCACGAGGACTTAGAGCGCATTGGGAATTGGGCATTCCCAATTGGGGAGAAAAGGGGAGAAGAAAAAAAAAGTGCTCCAAGCAAATTCTTTATTTCTTGCTAACTTCCAACAAACTGATTGAACGAGACTGCTCCAAAAATAGAATATTATTCACATCCCGAGAGGTTATATTGATTTCTATCGTGCTAAAAAATCATTTACAGCACCTTTAATTCAACTTGAGACAGACCTTCGCATTCAACGAGTATGCATACTTACAGGAACGATGAGTCCTTGCCAAGTCAGAATGTTTGACTCATCCACTTGAATGTTGCGAAAATTTTTCATTCCAGATTTGCGAATTTCATCAAGTTCCTGAAAAACACAGAATATGACCCCTCAAGAAATCTGACACTCCTCAAATGTGACAAACAAAAGTGAGAATGAAGCTAATACATGTGCTTTCATTTTTACTATATTCATGACGTGCAATACTTTCAATACATTAACACATCAGAACTCTATAGTTATATTTACATTGTCTACATTCAAGTCATTTTTCATCCAAAATGTTAAGTGATCAGAGTTCAGATGAAATGTATTAGAATATTTTTGTGACTTCAGGGTTGACAAGCCCAAGAGTCTGAAATATAATTAATATAATCTCACAAAACTGAAAGAATTAATGTATTTATCATAGTATCATAACTTCAAAAATTATAACACAAATTTAATTGAACTCAAACTCTTTAAACAAAGACAACATGCATACTTCCTGGTTGTCTATTTAATCACATTACTGATAATCCCATAATTTAACTTAAACATTATGATCACCCAGGCACCTCCATCTGTCATATTAAACTATTTATTAGTCATTAATCTCTAAAACGATTATTATATTTATCTAGCTCTTAGTTGGTAAACGCAAAGATCTCATCTATTAAACATACATCATGAACACTCTTTAACAGACGTCCGAAACGACGTTATTAATTAGACTAAATCAGGACACTGTTTACTTTATTTGAATGTTTTATTTTAATTCCATATGAGTATTTGAACTACAGCTAGGCTAGTTAGCGTCTTCCTCATAATTCTCATTTCACACAAGAGTGATTAAAAGTTTCATCTTTCTGACCGACAGTGATTTAAGTCTGTAACGCGTATGTTTAAGACGATAAGATGAGTAAAATCTTTATTTAATAAGGATAAAATCTGATATTTACCTTGTGCAGTCGCCTGCTCGCCGCCATCCTGGATTTGCTGTTACCCACAATGCATCGCTCACTGAATTTACTTCGAAACACTTCTGATAAATTCATAAATTATGAGAATATTTAATATAAAATATTGAGTCACACTATTGAATGGTGGATTCTGTAAACGTCTCGTTTAATGGTCTCATTCCAACCACATCTTGAATTTTTTATATTATTATTTATTAATATCACACTGCACATACAAAAAAAATAAAAAAAATAAAAATAAATAAATAAAAAAAACTATTTTAAATAGTATCACAAAAAGATACAGTATGACTAGAAAAAAGCAATAAGACCCAACAGCAAATCACACACACAAAAGTAAGTTATTAATATTGGAAGTATTGGATATATAACTAATTGAATTTTTGTTTTGTTGCTGTTATTGTATTCTTATTATTTATTTTCTTTTTTTCTATTTACTATAGTAGTAGTAGTACTCAGATGTAATTCGTGTTCTACAGCGGGCAAAAAAATGAATAAATAAATAAATAAACATTAAAATAATAATAATAATAATAATAATTATTATTATTATTATTGTTATTATCATCATCATTATTATTATTATTATTGTTATCATTATTATTTAATTATTATTATTATGGTTGTTATTTTTAGTATTATTGTTGTTGTTATTGTTATTATTGTTATTGATATTATTATTATTTGTAATTATTATTATTATTATCATCATCATTATTATTATTATTATTTAATTATTATTATTTGTAATTATTATTATTATTGTTGTTGTTGTTGTTGTTGTTGTTGTTATTATTATTATTATTTGTAATTATTATTATTGTTGTTATTTTTATTATTATTGTTATTATTATTATTATTATTATCATTATTATTATTATTTGTAATTATTATTATTATTGTTGTTGTTGTTGTTGTTATTGTGATTATGATTATGATTTGTAATTAATTATTATTAATGTTGTTGTACACTATGGTGTATAGTGACACCCTGTTTGAAAGTGACTTAAAGCCAGAGATATTGACATGAACATTTATTTATATTTAATATACAGTACTGACAAGCATAACTAAGTCATTGAATAGGTTCCTACAGAGATATCATCAAGACATCCATACAATTGCACTGGTTTCTGATTTCCTAGAATCATTTTATGTTGCATATACACTGGCGGCCAAAAGTTTGGAATAATGTTCAGATTTTGCTGTTTCGGAAGGAAACTGGTACTTTAATTCACCAAAGTGGCATTCAGCTGATCACAAAATATAGTCAGGACATTACTGATGTAAAAACAGCACCATCACTATTTCCAGCAGCCATCACTCCAACACCTTATCCTTGAGTAATCATGCTAAATTGATCATTTGGTTCTAGAAAATCACTTGCCATTATATCAAACACAGCTGAAAGATATTTGGTTCATTAAATGAAGCTTAACATTGTCTTTGTGTTTGTTTTTGAGTTGCCACAGTATGTAATAGACTGGCATGTCTTAAGGTCAATATTAGGTCAAAAATGGCAAAAAAGAAACAGCTTTCTCTAGAAACTCATCAGTTAATCATTGTTTTGAGGAATGAAGGCTATACAATGCTTGAAATTGCCAAAAAACTGAAGATTTCATACAAAGCTGAGTGTTCTGGATCTTAACCCCATTGAGCTTTTGTGGGATCAGCTAGACTGTAAGGTGCGTGAGAAATGCCCGACAAGACAGACACATCTATGGCAAGTGCTACAGGAAGTGTGGGGTGAAATGTCACCTGAGTATCTGGACAAACTGACCGCTAGAATAACAAGGATCTGCAAAGCTGTCATTGCTGCACGTGGAGGATTTTTTTATGAGAACTCTTTGAAGTAGTTTAAGAAGTTCTGAAAATGTTTTTCAAATTGTAATAGTAATTTTTCACGTTATTAATGTCCTGAATATACATTGTGATCAGTTGAATGACACTTTGGTGAATAAAAGTACCAATTTCTTTCCATAAGAGCAAAATCTGTACAATATTCCAAACTTTTGGCCGCCAGTGAGTATATGACATTTATGTATAATATTGACAGCAAATAATATAAAAACAGACACGTCAGTTTACAAAAAAATTACATATATATATATATATATATATATATATATATATATATATATATATATATATATATATATATATATTCTCATATAGTCCTATACTGAAAATTAATTTAGTAAAAAATAATCAACTCCAATATAAAAAAAAGGTAAATTAAACTTCTAACACAGTAAATATAATTAATAAATCTTTCCACTGCGAGGCGTAAGAGCGCTTTAGTTGTGCTGCACATTCTAAATCAAACTCAAGGTTCTTCTTCACTGTGTTGATCACCTTGATCTCAAGGCTTTTCTGGTTATTTTAGGATATACATGTCTGTTGCAAAGTATACATATGTAATGAATTAACTTAAATGTGCATTCAAGTAAAATAATTATATTGATAATTATGTAAGAGGAATATATATGTCAAATCACATACATACATACATACAACATTCCCTGTTCTACACTTTTATTTCTTCTTTCTAGACACATTACAGTTCCTTATTTTTAACCTAGTTTCATTTCTTCCACCGTAACACCAGAGAATGTATAGGTTAACATATAGTCAAAGTAGTTCCTTTACAAACATGCTTTTCTTGTTGGTCCATCAGCATACTTAAGAGTAAGACAAAGTCTGGTGTAGAGTGACACTATGTTGGTATGGTTTCAGCATAAGTTGTCTAAGTCGTTTTAAGTTTTAACATTCAGTTTTTATTCTAAATTCAAAGTTGATTTTGGTATGGAATAAAGTCAGTATTGTTTATACATCTCAGGAAAAAAATTATTTGTCCTAAACTATTCTAAGCAGTGTTTGTAATACAAATAAATCTATTTTATCTAAGATTTAGACTTTATACATATAGCTACACACACTAGAAAATAACTTTTTACATTTCCAGTTAGTAGTTGAATATATGGTAGCCACAAATGAATAGTCAATAAGCAAGAGCATTCTGAAATGATATTTTGAAAGTATAGTCCAAGTCCACAGCTGTATGGCATTTTATAGGGCACATCAATTACACCAAATGTAAGTAATGCATGCATATGCACTAAAAATCAATGACTGATATCAGAATTAAATGTATTTCTTGCACTAATGAGCCATGCATACGACATCTGAGAAGCCCAACAACGTGATGATGCACATGACAGACTCCCACACAGGACGCATTTGTCCTGCAAATCTGGCAGCAGCAGGTCATGGCACGTTACACCATCTCACCAGCCCAGGGCTGTTGAGCGAGATTGCAAATGAGCGAGTCTGGCTGGCAGAGGCAGGGCATTTCACCATCTCTCCCCCTCTCTTTACTGCCTCTTATTCAAATGTGGGTCAGGGGTGAGAATTTCTCACGTCACACGAGCTCTCAAGGCAAGATGGCGTTTGGAAAGCTGTGAGATGTGAAAACAGGATGGCTGTTTGAAGAGCTTCTGTCGATGCATCAAGGTAGAGATACTATATATTTTTACATTTGCTTTTTACATTCCGCCATAAACGCTCGTTAGTGACGCATTAACTGGTGAATTTGCGATCACGTTTCTTGTATTTTTAAAGAAACAGTGATTGCTCAAGCATATTGCCTTTATCGCGTGCCCACTGGGGCTTTTAATGCGCACACACACAGCGCGAGCGCAGCCTGGCAGGGGCATGTGTGCGTTTTATTAAAAAGGCGCGTGCCTGCTTCTGTGTGGTGCATGCAATATTAGAATGCAATCTTAAAGACATGAAATAAATGTTTAGTGTATGTTTATACTTTAGTTTAAAGGATCATTCGATACCCATGTGGAGGGAACTCTAGTTTCACCCCCCTCTCCCTGTGTGCATTTCACCTTTTAACAATTATTATACTCATATATAATATTTGTGCATTGCATAAATGCATGCAATGTGATATTATAATAAAGAGTTGAGCTTTTCAGTGTTTGTTTCACTAAATGCATGGACGCAAATCACTATTTAAGAATGGGGGAACTGGGAATCTGTGGAGTCTTGCCTGCTGTGTTTATGTGGTTGTTGTACATTCACATCATAGACACAATTATGACTTGGTTGCATTATGAAGCAACACTGGTTGAGTGATTGTGAGGTTTGTGTGTGTGTGTGTGTGTGTGTGTGTGTGTGTGTGTGTGTGTGTGTGTGTTTGTTTGTTTCTTTATTAGGGTGTTGATAGTTGCATTTGTTGTTGAAAGTAAACATTCTGTTTCTTTGATTTTGCATTATGACAGAATTAGGGTTGTTAGTGATTTAATGCATTTGTTGTCTTGGTTTGCATTGCATTTTAATGATGCACGAGTCTTGTATTAAATTCAATCATTTTGCCTCCTTTATATCTTTGAAGATGTTTCCTAAGGAACCTTATCTCATCCATTTTAATGGACTGGGGGAGGGGGCTTGTTTTACAGTGGTTGCTGGGTTGATCTGTACCATCTTATTAAAGTATCTCCCTATCTGGGTGATAGCTTGCTTGAAAGAGGCATACTAGAATTTGTATCAAAGATATGATGGAACACTACATGGTACATCTCTACTCTTGTGCATGCTGTTTTAATGAATGTTTATTATGGTAAGCAAACCAGAAACATCCCAGATAGCACACGCACATCTCAGAAATGTCTGTTTAACATCTGCTAAACATCTTAAAAAGATCAGATTTACAAACATTCTAAATCATAGATGTCTCAAAGACATCTTTTGAGCGTTTTATTGAAATCCGAGAGGAAACGCCTTCTAGACGTATTGCAGATTAGCAAGCAACCTAAAAAATACGTCTTTCAGATGTAAACACACACATCTAATAGACATCTGGGTGATGTACGTGTGCTATCAAGGATGGTTTCGTTGGTAGTGATTCGTGAGGTGCTGTTGTTTACGTTCATGGTCCAAAGTGGCTTATCTTTGAATTTCTTAGCGAGCTCAGACTGGCCCTGTCATAATTGTTTCGCTGTCCATCGCAAAGGTATTGGAGTTGAGTCAAAGAAACTGGGAATAAAAAGAAGTTTAACAGATGCAAGTGGCATTCATGTTAAAATCCAATCAATACTCGTGTGAAAGGCAGCTCTTGGTTTCTGCTTTGAATAATGCAGATGATCAGGTTTGTTGAGTGAATGGGGCAGGGAAGTCCCTTTAAGACAGTATATTTAAAGTGATTATCATTGAGAGAGTTTCATTGTTAGTCATGATGTGGGTTTAGATTTTGATTTTAACCTAATTTGGCACCTAATTAGCTGAGAGTTTTGTCTGTTTCACTTTCAGAGGAACAAAATCTACGCCCATTCATTAATTTAAAGGAATAGTTCACCCAAAAATACAAATTCTCTCATTATTCACTTACCCTGATGTCATTCCAGATGTGTATGGCTGTCTATCTTCAGCAGAACACAAATGAAGATTTTTAGAAGAACATGGAGATCTGTCAGGTTCTTATAATGGAAGTACACGGGTGCCAGCACTTTGACGGTCCAAAAGTCATACACCGATCAGCCACAATATTAAACCCACCTGCCTAATATCTTGTAGGTCCCCCTCGTGCCACCAAAACAGCTCTGACCCATCGAGGCATAGACTCCGCAAGACCTCTGAAGGTGTCCTGTGGTATCTGGCACCAAAACATTAGCAGCAGATCCTTTAAGTCATGTAAGTTGTGAGGTGGGGCCTCCATGGATCGGACTTGTTGGTTCAGCACATCCCATTGATGCTCAATCGGATTGAGATCTGGGGAATTTAGAGGCCAAGTCAACACCTTAAACTCTTTGTCATGTTCCTCAAACCATTCCTGTGGCAGGGCGCATTATCCTTCTGAAAGAGGCCATTGCCATCAGGGAATACCGTTGCCATGAAGGGATGTACGTGGTCTGCAACAATCTTTAGATAGGTGGTATGTGTCAAAGTAACATCCTCATGAATGCCAGGACCCAAGGTTTCCCAGCAGAACATTACCCAGAGCATCACACTGCCTCCGCCGGCCTGCCTTCTTCCCATGGTGCATCCTGCTGCCATCTCTTCCCCAGGTAAACGACACACACGCACCCGGCCGTCCACATGATCTAAAAGAAAACGTGATTCATCAGACCAGGCCACCTTCTTCCATTGCTCCATGGTCCAGTTCTGGCACTCACGTGCCCATTGTAGGCGCTTTTGGTAGTGGACAGGGGTCAGCATGGGCACTCGGACCAGTCTGCAGCTACGCAGCCCCATACGCATCAAGCTGTGATGCACTGTGCGTTCTGACACCTTTCTGTCATGGCCAGCATTAAGTTTTTCAGCAGTTTGTGCTACAGTAGCTCTTCTGTGGGATCCTGTCGCCAGTTCACCAGTTGTCCTTCCTTGGAACACTTTTGGTAGGTACTAACCACAAGACCTGCCGTTTTGGAGATGCTCTGACCCAGTCGTCTAGCCATCACAATTTGGCCCTTGTCAAAGTCGCTCAGATCCTTACGCTTGCCCATTTTTCCTGCTTCCAACACATGAAATTTAAGAACTGACTGTTCACTTGCTGCCTAATATATCCCACCCCTTGACAGGTGTCATTTTAAAGAGATATAAAATGTTATTCACTTCACCTGTCAGTGGTTTTAATGTTGTGGCTGATCAGTGTATTTAGGCAACATAAAAGTAATCCACACTCCAGTTAATCAATCAATCAATGAATGTCTGCTGAAGCAAATCAATAAGTTTGAAAAAATAAATCGACAATTAAAACGTTATTAACATTTAATTATTCCTGCTAGCAGCTGATGTGAAGTGTGACGCAAGTGCGTCGGCGAGTTCACGTGAGAATTCGGAAGCACTGCTTACAACAGAAGGACGAACAATCACGCGAGAGTTCGGACATTTCAAACAGCATCAGAGCCCTGGATGGAATCGCCAATTTAAAGTTAAAAACATTTTAGTTATGGACCTGTTTCTTACATAAACCTATCAGTTCGCTTCAGAAGACATTCATTGACCGACTGGAGTCGTGTCGATTACTTTTAAGCTGCCTAAATATGACTTCTGTACCGTCAAAGTGCTGGCACCCATATACTTCTATTATAAGGACCTGACAGAGCTCTGTCTTCTAAAAATCTTCATTTGTGTTCTGCTGAAGAAAGACAGTCATACACATCTGGGATGGCATCAGAGTAAGTGAATAATGAGAGAATTTGTATTTTTGGGTGAACTATCCCTTTAAATGTACAATGTTTATGACTGCTTTATCTGTACATCTATTCATGCCATCTGTACTTGTCTGGTAGGAACTTTGAAGTAATGATGGAAAAGTATGTCTGACTAGCTACACGTCGAATTCCCTTCATGTTTTTAACAAGAAAATGTTAAAGGCTGTAAACCTTGTTTGTAGATTGACAAAATTATTCCACATGCTGTTCTTGACCTGTATGGCTGTATAGGTTGATTTTTAATTTGATTGTTTAGTTTAATCTTCTTAGGCCAGTTTCGGCGTGCATTCCTATATGTCTGAATGCATGCACTGTGTGCGTGTTGCTTGAAGGCATTGCCCTTTGTCTGAAATCTTGTCCAACATGCTTGGCCTATTTGTTGACGACTTGTTAAAATGCTAAAACAAGAAGTAAAACTTGGCAGATATTATTTGATTGTGTTAAAGAATTTGAATGTGATTTTATCTAATGACGGTTATTCAAGGATTTCTCAATCTGGTCTCAAAGTGATTCACGAATTCGTGATTTATGACCAAGAAATATGGCTGCTCTGTTATGTGAAGCATTTTATGTTTAGTGATCTTGGATTTGGTTTGAGTGATTTTGCTTCTAGCAGAAGTTTTATAAAGATGTTCACGACACAAACGGGAAGTTCTGAATGAAGTGTGCTAGCAAACTAGTAAGGATTTGAAAAGGGTTAGGGCCAAAACATACTCTTAAAAAGTATGTGAACGAAGACGGATCTTGCAACGCAAGCCCAATTTCACGCGTCGTTGCGTTCTGAAATGTGTCAGACCGCAAATCATAATGCAGCTATGTTTTTTTTATTCTCAACGTTGACGCAAGGGGCGCTATAGCGACATTAGTGTCAACTGCTATTGTGGCAGAGCAACAGTTTGAAGAGAATATTGCTGAGCAAGTAAGTTAAAGTCAGTATTTTTATAGCAATTACCAGAAAGATAACAACATCCAGTTTAATGGCACAGATGTTTTAAGGTAACTCTATCACTCCCTTGAGTACTGAGGTTTGTTCCTGCCACGGTAACGCAAGAACGCACATTAAGCATGTTCAACCGTACCGGTGGCCAAGCACTCGCATCTACGTTCACGTACTTGCTTAGAGGTTTCGGCCCTTAGAATGGGATACAATTTGTGGGTTAGTGGATCTTCTTTCTGAGGTATTCTGAAAATAACTTTACATCCAGTTTCAACATCACAGATAATGTGAATGTAAACCCAAATCATCTTTTAGTTTATTCACAAAATACAGTAACTTTATCTGGGCAACACTGGACAAATGCCGAAAATCTGACACTGATTTCAAAGAGTGTATTTCAATAATCAATCGTGTAAGCTTAGTTCAAATTAAAATTTTAAAAGTCAACATGAAATCAAAATTGACACTATTTACTTTATGAATAAATGTTCCTGGTCTTAATGTGCATGTCTAATTGCGTAAAATGTGTGTGTGTGTGTGTGTGTGTGTGTGTGTGTGTGTGTTTGTAACCGCTGAAATGACTTATTTTTGGCTGATGTCACCAATCCCTCTTATTTTTCAACCCCTCCCATTCAACCACCTGGCTCCATTCTAGTATTTAACACCCACTTTTCATAACTGAATCAATTCCCAATGGATAAAATCAAGTCCCATCTTGCATATTTTTTTCTTCTTTTTGAATTAATTTTCCTGTTTCACTCAGAAATATGCCTGGTTATTAAGTATAATTGGTTGCGAACATCATTTCACACGTTGACTAAGTACGTTCATCTGCAGCTGTCCAGACTAATAACTGTGTGCTTTGCAACTTGGTATACAACTTAGTTGTTTCATCAGCTTTTTTAATCACGAATGATATATTAATTTAGTTTTTGATTGGAGTAAAAGGAAAACATCTTTTAGCACAAATAGGGCATAACATTGAATAAAGTGGACATGTGCACTGGGCCAAGGCCTTGAATTCTTCATATATTCCGTGTTATCAGAGTTCTTGGTTTAGGTTGTTGCATCAGGTTCTCCTGGCTTCCAGGTTTAACCGAGGTCTCCAGAAGTTAGTGGGTGGTTACAGTAAGCACTTAGATCTTAATGTATGTAGGCACAGTCTATGGAAGTGTCACTGATCACGTTAACTCGCCTGATGTCATTATAACTAAGATCACTTGGTCCCAATTCCCAGATATTCACTATTTCAAGATTTTGCTGTTTGAGATTTAAGTCACCTTGAATCTTTACACAAACATTAGGCTATACATCTTGATGTTGTGGTCCTTTTCCTGCCCATTAAAGTCCACCAAAAGGGTGGAAGTTATATGTGGATGGATCTTATGTATAATGTTTTGTTTCACCAATGCACTTTTTCATAAGAACATAAGTGATTGTTGTGTTTTTACAGCATTAAGGCATTAAAATTGGGGCCCCAGGGATCCGTGCCACTGGATAAGCTTGTATATGAGGTTAAGTATACTCCTTGCCAAACTTGTTGACCCGTGTTGTTACCAGCCCCTCTTGCACTTTGACTTTTTCAGACAACAATCTCTCTGATTAGAGCAGTTTGTTTCATCTCTGTGTCGGAAGGAGTCGTTTTTGAGGCGAGGTCAAAATGTCTGGAAAGTGATTGGCAGACCAGCAGCATCTTATCAAGACTTGTGTTGAACCCTTAGATAAATGCATTTTTTTTCAAGTGTTTCTTGACTTTTAGTGTGTTCTCCATTTTTGTTTCTTTTTTGGGGGGTCTAAGGTGCTATAAAAGTTTGCCCTAAGAAAAATGGTTTATTTTATCTAGACAGTTCTTTAAGTGTACTAGATGTGCTTGAGGCCTGTAAGTACTCTCTGAGAGATGGTATCATGCTGATGGGGTTTAGTTTTAGGGCTGGGCATACTGTTTTTGATTTTTCCCCTTTTTCTCCCAATTTGGAATGCCCAATTCCCAATGTGCTTTTAAGTCCTCCTGGTCGCGTAGTGATTTGCCTCAGGTTGCTGGAGGATGAATCCCAGTTGCCTCTGCGTCTGAGACCATCAACCCGTGCATCTTATCACATGGCTTGTTGAGTGCGTTGCCATGGAGACATAGCGCGTGTGGAGGCTTCACGTCATCCACCGCGGCAACCACACTCAACTCACCACGTGTCCCACCAAGAACGAACCACATTATAGCGACCACGAGGAGGTTACCCCATGTGACTCTACCCTCCCTAGCAACCGGGCCAATTTGGTTGCTTAGGAGACCTGGCTGGAGTCACTCAGCACGCCCTGGGATTTGAACTAGCGAGCTAGCAAACTCCAGGGGTGGTAGCCAGCGTATTTTACCACTTTACCCTGGGCATACTGGTTTTTATGTTACAGGTTAGGGCTGCACAATTAATAAAAATAAAATCTAAATCATGATATGACCTGGGCTGCGATTTAATTAAATAATTAGTCCGCTGGCTTTGAAGTTTATTTGCGCTGCTCTGTCCGTCCAGTATGTTAAGTTACAGCATTATTTCAGCATTTTCAGAGCGGTTCTGTGCTGCACAACTCCATCTCATGCTCACGGAGTTCGGTTCAGTTTGCTTACGTACGCTTTATTTACACTAAACCGGCACGTCCTGCATGAAGCAGTTTTTATTATCATCTGTGGTAGCAGCATCTCAGTCTCCACCAGGTACAGGTATCATATTAATAACACATACAAGATATGGTATAATTCAAACATCTTTATTAAATGATTACTGAGCAAACAGCATTAACAGTAGCACCTGTAGAGTCCAGAAACATGTGCTCTTCCTCCATTCTACTGTTGTTTGTTTACCTCATGAGAGAGTGTGTCACCCTTATAACACTCCCAGCGGAAACAAGTGAAAGTGGAACTATTATTACCAACATGAAAAGGAAGGATTGTACATATAATAAATCTATATGAAATATTTAGATACTATAATATAATGCATTGTTAAATGTAATTTCTTTATTTGTGGGTGAATTTAAAAAAAAAGTCAGTTTGTTCTTTTTAAGAGGACTCAAGTGTGAAAACCCCAGTAGCCTTTTGGCAGCTGAACATGTGAAAAACATACCCCTTATATATATATAATAATAAAATCGCAGTATGATTTTTTTCCCCCCAAATCTTGCAGCCCATTTACAGGTGAATGAATATGGTTAGAGAAGCATTTAACATTTTTTTTTTTTTTTTAATCAAACAAAATGTTGTCACCACACTCTCCCAGAAAGTTCAGGTGCCATGGCCCAAAATTTTAATCGCAAAAAGGAAGGTCTGCACTCTGAAAATGCCTTCATAAGAGTTAGTTATTCTTTTACATCCAAAAACCTTCCTCAGTGTGTCAACTCTGTTCTTATTTGATCTTCTTATAGATGGCCTGGAAGTGTTATCAGATGTCCATAATTGGCTAATCAGCCAATCGTCAATGTCCAAATCAACCCAATTATACAATCAATGACATACCACCAATAGGAGCAATATGACGCATCAGGCATGAAATGCTGTTCATTAATCAATATTGTCACCTAGAAAAACACAATTTCCTAACTTCAATATTTTTAACAACAGAAAATTACAAAAAAGGTGAAAGATCAAAGTCTTCATTTAAACCAACAGGAGACATGGTCTGTAAATGAAACATCCAAAATGCCTCTCTCTGTAGTCATTTTTTGTCATTATCTCCACCAGAGACTTCATAACTTTCTCAATCTTAATACATTTCAACTGTTCAATGTTGTGGTTGTATTCAGTGAAATGTCTGGCAATGGATGAAGTGATATCTTGTCTATGGATGGCCGATTTGTATCATCACGCACCACATCTGATCTCACCAACATATTGGGCAAATTGCGAGATCTTCTATAGGTGAACATGGTAGGATATTTAAAAAATGTCTTTTGGGGGGGGATCCGAAGCAATATTTATTAACAATGGATTTGACCTTACAACTTTTCTCATTGTAAGTAAGAACATAATTTACTGAAAATGTTTTTCTTTTCTTCTGTGTATTGTTTAATAATTGTGCTCCATCTGACTGTTTGTCAAATTCCTCCTCTGAATTCCTCAGTCGGTGAAGTTGACTTAAAGGTTAAACCTTTTTTCAGAGGTAGTGGGTGATGATTATCTGCAGAGAGTAATGTATTTTTATCTGTTGGTTTACGAAAGACTGAAGTGGAGGCAACATTGTTGTCCTTAGATATTAACACATCTAGGATGAATGGATGAAAGGTCTTTTTCTACAGAAAATGAAATCGAACCAAGTGTAGAGTTCAAAAACGGATTAAATTCATTTAATTCCACTTAATTTCCATTCCAAATTAGAAAACAGTCATCGATGTATCTATCCCAGTATTTAATGCATTGCCCAAAGGGATTATTATTATAAATAAATTCCCCATGAAAAGGTTAGCATAGGTGCCAGAGGGGTGCCCAGATCAGTGCCTTGAACCTGGAGATAATAAACTTTGTCAAATAAAAAGTAATTCCTGGTCAAAATAAATTGTGTAAGGTCTAGAATAAAGTGAACATGTCTTGTAGAAGTTTGGGAAGTTTTTTGAAGAAAAAAAAATCAAGAGATTCTAGACTTTCCTTATGTGGAATGGAGGTCTAGAGAGAAGACACATCTAATGTTACTAACCAATCTTGGTCTTCTAGAGAAGAATGTAATTGTAACTTATTGGAGAAGTTTGTTGTGTCTCTTAAAGAGCACCTATTATGGTTCTTAAATGTGCCTAATTTGGTTTTAAAGGTCTCATACAATAGATTTACATGCATCCAAGGTCAAAAAACACTTTAATTTGCTCATAATTTAAATTGCAGCGTTACCTTTTATTCCCCAGTGTCAAAAACGACTCAATGATCCATTCTAAAGGATTCATTCTAAACTCCTCCTTTCAGAGATCATACTCTGCTCTGATTGGTCAGATGTCCCAGTCTGGTGTGATTGGTCTACCGCTTAGTGTAGTGTTTGAGGGCGGGTCAAAGCTGTTCGCGAGCAGCCAATGAAGACCGGAGGCGGGTTTTTTGTTACCAAATTACGTAGGTTACTACAGGAAGTAAGTCTGGAATTACTAACGACTCGTTTCAGGTGTTCAGAATCGGTTCTTTCTTTTGGGAGTCAATAACTCCATTTGTCGTGCACTTTGATTTTTGAAACTTTGCAGACTTTTTTTACATTCACAAACAGCTATATAACACACTACATGAAAGGTAATATTTGAAAAACCATAATAGGTGCTCATAATAAGAAGGCATCTTTTTGAACGGCTGCAATTGAAAGTCTATTGAAAGTCTTAGTTTTTGAACTCTAGACTTGGTTCGATTTCATTATCTGTAAGAAGAAGAAGAAAACAGCTTTAAAAGTTTTAAACAGCAGTTTCAAGTTAATATTCAGAATGAAATAAAACATAAAACTACTACTGGTCTTTACTGTATGATTATAAAACATTAATACTTTTTAAAGCTACTAAAGTTACCCAGTCAAGAGCAGTGAGTGTTTTTCTTGTTATGGTTGTTTGATTATTATAATGACACACTAGACAGCAGCAGGTCTGTTAGCTTACATTTATACTTAAACAGCAGATTTGTATTAAAATGTCAGATTTTTATGTTCACTTTAGACATCACTCTCTATGTTTACATGAATACCTCACCAAGACGGGCATTTTGGCAGAATTTTGAAATGTATTTGACCATTTAGGCGCGCATTAGCGCGAGCATTTTCGGAACACACGTGCATGTTCAGCACACACGCATATGCCGGCTGTCAATCATACAGGACGCAGCTGTTACTAGATCACTAGCGAATTATAAAATTACATGCTCTGGATTATTTTCAACAGCTGAATAAGAATATTAACTTTCTAACAAGTGACACAGGCCTAGCCACAAATAAAGCCAGTTATTTCTTTCGTTATTGACGTTTTAATCAGTCTGCTTGTCCGGTCGGGAAAGTAAAATTCTCTTTCATTTGCCCCTTCAAAAATCCACTTGTCCCGGACAAGCGTTAATGTCGAGCCCTGAGTAAATATTGTATTCAACACTCTCCGATAACAATTTTTTCTACTGCAGTATAGCTCCTAAAGTAAATGTACGTGGAACACAAGCCAAAAAAAGAGTAATCAAAAACGTATTTTGTTCAGTGTATATTATAATGGGCTAAAACTACAGTCTCACCTTTATGTTCACTTCGATCCATCTTTAACTCACAAAAAACAAGCTTTCTCTTCTTAATAGAGCTGTGTATCGCTGATTTTCTTCATGATAAGATACATACAGTGAACGTGACGCATGTTATGATTCACTATGTCACGAGCAATCATGTTATAATCTAGCTGCAGCAAATACATGCGAGTGACGAGCGTCCCACGCCAGAGTGTGCATCAGCCGGGAGAATATTCAACCTCTTCTCCGGTCACTTCACGCATCTCATAGAAGCGGCACTGACCGCACTGAGAAATGCCAGTTTCTGAGTTTTTTTTCATAACCCGCTTCTTTATTATTTGAACTTGAATAAAGGATGCTTTAAAGATATAACGTCGGGGTGTTTCATTGCGAAACAGAATGTGGCACAATAATCGTTTTATCTCGATTATCTTGTTTTCATAATCGTTGGAAGCCAAAATCGTAATTGAAAATAAGTCTAAGAAAATAAGAGTTTTTAGGGTAAAATTTGTTCAGAATGTAAATGTGAGCAATGTTTGCGTGACTAGGTGAATGATGTTAAAAATAATCATTTTCTCTTTTAAGTAAATTAATTAACCTTCTGATGTATGTTTCTTTTTACTTAAAAATGAAAATGATCTTTTCCAATTGTTTTTTCCCCCTAAAATGCACTAGGCCTACACATCCATCCATTAGAAGATAATGTTAAATATTCTAGAGTTACTTGGTGCATCATCAGTTTCATCAACCATGTTGAATTTATGTTCTCATAAAACAAGCATAAACAAAGTCTTGGACAGTCATATAGAATTATAAGTAAGGGCCAAAGGCAATTGCCCATAGTGGTTCTGATGTAACATTACACCCTAATTTGTTTTTCTTCAGCTTTTGAAGATCTGTCAATTGAAGTGGATACCATGCATTGGAGGGTTAACTGTCAAGGGTTACTTGATATTTATTTGTGTGTGTGCATGTGTGTGTATATTAGCCTTTCTCAGCTGTGCATTCTGTGCCATTTTTTTATTTTTTAACTGCATTGCTTTGTTGGTAGAAATTAAATATCTAGTGAAATATCTCATTCCATGTTTATTTATCACACACTTTCCAGAATCAAGTAGTCTTGAGCTCATAATTCTGCTGAGTGACTGGTATTCTGACACCATTATTGGTTTTGGCTCAGTTGCACACTACGGTCATGAATTGGCTATAAATAGTTCATGTGTATTAGATGTCTTTGCAACAGCTGATAAAAATTCACTGAAGTAGATACATAAATGGATCTGTTTTTTATGATAATGAGGAGTTACTCAACTCTCCCTGACCTCTCCCTATTGCATTATATAAATCTTTTTCAGATGACTATAGAAATATTGTTATAAGGGGTGTAACGATCCATCGATCTGGATCAATGCATTGATCCAATAACCAACGATACAATGTTATCGTTACAATGCGTAAATATCGATATAATAATTTTTTTTTTAGATGCACCTTGATATTAATACTCTCATGTCAGCCACGTCCGTACCCATTTCCGTCATGCGATGAAGCAACCTTATTACATTCATTTTTATGAGCGCTAAATACGCTTGTCATGTGGGACAAGGATGTGCGAGGGTCTGTAAAGCCAAATTGCGCTCTGCTATCCGTGTGTGCGCATCAACTGGGCGCTGCTTAATATTCGAGCTCTCATGACAAATGCAGAACAGCTCACATGCGCGATTAATTCTGGCTGCCATCGATATTGTTGCACATGCGACCCATTTGAATTTTACATGAGAATTTGCTATTTAAATGTACCATGGAGCAGTTCAACCATCATGTGAAACATCTTGACAACACCGACATTCTGAATAGCACTAATGAGGGAAAGAGAAACACCTTCTCAGCACTAGTATCAGTTATAAGACTTTACACATCAACACCCTTACTAACATTTATCCCAGTTAAGTGGAACAGAATTTTTCATTACAACTGTGGAGGTTGTAGCCAAGAAACCGCGGATAGCACGGATAGTTGGAAACAAGTCATGGGTATGTAAGTACTTTGAATTGGATTAAACTGAAAAATAAGCTGTAATCAAACCCTTGATGATCACTTCTGTGTGACGATATTTTTTATATTAGTATCTGTATGATTGTTTTCAACATCTGAAGTACCTTATTTTGTTGTGGATGTCAGCACTTTTCAGAGAGCACAATAAAATATTCAAATTATATTTTGGTTGCATTAGAGGGCAATAAAAAATTAATTGATTGTGTAAAACAGGCACATAATATCGGAATATCGATCGCAGGGCCCTGAATCAAATCAAATCGAAACTGCATCGCGGCAGACTTTGAAGTATCGGCAAATAACGGATCGCAGGGCAAGAGAATCGATATAAGATCGTATCGTGATGAAACATCCGATTTACACCCCTAATTGTTAATTTGGTCCTGAAAAATATGGCT
The DNA here is from genome assembly GCF_019703515.2 of Myxocyprinus asiaticus. Classification (NCBI taxonomy): domain Eukaryota; kingdom Metazoa; phylum Chordata; class Actinopteri; order Cypriniformes; family Catostomidae; genus Myxocyprinus; species Myxocyprinus asiaticus. Next base: position 34,741,200 of record NC_059386.1, on the reverse strand, counting down.
TCAATATAAATCTGTGCCATTATTGATTTCAGTGGATCTAATATGCAAGGATAACCATTTGCAATAACGTGAGTAGCTTTAAGTCCGGTATACTGCAATAACGGGTACTCCACCTTTGCTATTTCTTGTTACAAATGTTCACAAATAGGGCATTGAGCAATCACAACATGCATGTTGCGAATGTAAAGATGTGTTTGATCATTTTGCAAATATAATTTCTTGTTAGATAAAGTCTCGTTGAATAGCAGAAGTCGTCTTTGCTGCATTACAATGATTCTGCTGCAAGCTGGGGCCTGTTCACCCACTGGAAAGGGTGCTGGTTTACCTGATTCCCACCACACCCTTGGTGATCTCCCAGCTCTGGTTTCAAGCTGTCCATCACACAAGCCAGCCGGTAAAGTCCACTAGCCTTTTTCACCCAACCCCCATATCACAACAAAGGGTCTGACCCTGGAGGCTGGCATTAATGACTGCTGGCAGGAACGTTAAGCCATTGTGGACGCCCATAAAAGAAAAGAAATTGTGTTACTGTTCAAGCCTTTCTTCCCTTCTCTGCTTTAAGCTGAAAGCTGAGAATTTGTATACACTTGAATCAGAATATGATGCCAGCATTTAGGTTCCATCAATAGAGGTTCAGCTCTCTTTCTTTACAAGCATGTTCTGACAGCAGGCATCATAATGGTCGCAGTGCCGGTTTGTGCTTGGAATTTTAAATTAAGGCCCTGGAATTCTTTAAGGATTTATTTGAGACCATTGTGGACCCTATTCTGGTTGAATATATTTAATGTGAATTGATGCTATATAGTAAATGGATAAGAATACATCGAAAACAGAGTAGATTTCAATTAAAAGTATACCATTTAAATTTTTGTTAAACCAAAAAGATATTAATAGTATTTTGGACAAATGTTTAAAACTTGCATAAGATGAAGACTCTAGTCATATCAGTGCCCTAGAAGGAGTCATTTATTCACATAACTACATGACCGGCCATGTCTTGAAATTTGACTGATTAAATAAACAATCTTACATGAACTTGCCTCATACTCCAAATTTTCCAAAGAACATTAACTTATTTTGTACATTAGTCAACCTGCAGTAACATCACGTTGAGTCACGGATCCCCCAAAGCTGTTTGGGGCAGCAGAGACGCTTATGTTGTCATTTTGGTTGTTTAGGAAGATGAAAAGTGTCAGCAGAACATGGTTGTGTCTAGAAGTGAACCCTCTGGTTGCATTGTCTCCCGAGAGTGCAATTTGCTGTTATTAAGGTTAGGTTAGGGTTTGGTTTAGGGGTAGGGATAGGTGTGGTTACTGTGGCACACCAAATAAACACTGTATGAATGTCGTGTGTGACTTGCAAGACTTCTGTAACCAGAGGTTTACCTTCATTTACATGCAGATACCTGAAAGGTGTCTCGGGTTGTGCCTTGCAGGCAACAAGTCCAATTTTGTTAGGATTAGAGGTGGGGGCAGGGTTAGGGCCTCAGTAGCCTGCCAGGAAAAATTCCTGGCAACTTTCTGCAAAAGGTACGAAACACATGAAACTACTTTGTAACCCTTAAATGTGACCTTTCTAGTAGGTGTTTACAGGTTATAAAACTGTGAATTTTATTTTCAACAATGACTAACTGATATTTTTTAATTATTTTTTTTTTAGGTTTTTTAGGTGAAGAAAAAGAAGTTGGAAATGGAATTGCCAAATCATGCCAAACAATTGCTGCTGCAGCTGAACCAACAAAGAGCCAAAGGTTATCTGTGTGATGTGATCATAGTTGTAGAAAATGCCCTTTTTCGGGCACACAAGAACATCCTGGCAGCCAGCAGTATTTATTTCAAATCCCTTATCCTTCATGACAACTTGATTAACCTCGACACGGACATGGTCAACCCGTCGGTTTTCCGGCAGGTTCTAGACTTCATTTACACTGGCAAGCTTTTGTCCACCGATCAGTTCAGTGACCACAATTTCAATGCCCTTCTCACAGCAGCAAGCTACCTCCAACTTCATGACCTGGCTGCTCTCTGCAGAAAGGAGCTTAAGCGCAATGGAAGATCCCTTCTTAATAAACCCACAACTCCTACCAATGGAAGAACTTCTAGGAACCAAAGGTTGTCCTCTACGCCTGTAACTCTAAACCAAATGTCTGGGTTAAAAGACAGTGAGAAGACAAAGAAGCACAAGGAGTTACTCAAAGACGACTTGTCTGAGGATGAGATTTTTGTGAGAAATTCCGCAAGTCCCTCTACGAGTAAAAATGGAAGCAACGGTAACAGCAGTTGTGGCATGCAGGCACTTGGCCTAGACCTTTCCAAGAAAAGCCCCTCAGGGAGCACAGCCACCGAAGAAGTAAGTCCCAGCAGTATCCCACAAGAATCACCTCAGTCTGCCTCAGAATCCACAGCCAACAGTGCCTCATTCGATGAGAACACCAACACACAGAACCTCACTGGGGGAGAACCCATGGAGCTTGGTGGAGGAGAATGTGAAGAGAGCCAACCACTTCTGGACATGGACCAGCATAAAAGTTCCCGTCAGGTTGCACGGCAGAGGCGGAAACCCAAGAGTGAAGGCAAAAAAGGTGAAGACCCGGATCGAGGGCCTTTACTCAATGGAGTTGCCAAAAGAATAAATGTGGCTGGTGAAAGACTCCCTGGTGGAAATGGCAACTCCGAGATCTCCTTCCAGTGCAAAGATGAGGAAGACGGTTTAGAAAATGGGCAAGAGCACAGTGAAGAGAGCGGACAGAGTGAGAGCGAAGGTGGGCGGAATAGTGCCAATTACGTCTATCGCCAGGAAGGCTTCGAGCCTGCCCTCGGTGACAACCTTTATGTTTGTATACCCTGTGGTAAAGGGTTCCCAAGCTCTGAGGAGCTCAATACCCATGTGGAGACCCATACAGAGGAAGAGCTGTACATCAAAGAGGAGGAGGATGACTCTTATCCAAAGGAAGATGAAATAGAAGCGGAAGACTTGTCTTCGCAAATAACACATGTCCACGGTACCGAGTCGCGTCGCTTCAGCTGCTCGGTCTGCAACAAGAGCTACAAAGATCCTGCCACTCTCCGTCAACACGAGAAGACCCACTGGCTCACCCGTCCCTTCCCCTGCAATATCTGCGGCAAGATGTTCACCCAGCGTGGCACCATGACGCGCCACATGCGCAGCCATCTGGGGCTGAAGCCCTTCGCCTGCGATGAGTGTGGCATGCGCTTTACCCGGCAATACCGGCTCACAGAGCACATGCGGGTCCACTCAGGTGAGAAGCCGTATGAATGTCAGCTATGTGGGGGCAAGTTTACCCAGCAGCGTAACCTCATTAGCCACTTACGGATGCATACCTCCCCGTCATAAGCCAAAGACTCCTTGAACAGGAGACCCTCAGCAAAAAGAGACCACGCACACCTCTTACACTGTAAGGAACAAATAACCCAAAGCTGGATTCTCTTCTGCTGTAAACTAGACTAGAGGAGCCATTCAAACAAGGAGCCCCAACAATGGATTAAAAGATTAAAACAATCGGTATGATTTGATAGGCTTATGATTTTTGTTTTAATTTAGCTGTGAATGTAAAACTGGGATACTGATGCTGTTGTATGATTCCATGGGATGTTCAGACCACTGTCAACCACAGCAATCTATGCGTTGGTTTTATAAGTCTCAAGTCCATGTGGTCTGTCTTGATTGTTATTTTAGTATCCCCGAGCATATTCCTTCTTTCCTTTCTTGGTCTTTTAAAGAATATCGCTCATGGCCTGAGCAGAGTTCTGGTGGTATATATTATGTAGAACTCTCAACAAGGTTTAGGCAACAACCAGGTTATTCTGTGCGCATCAATGTATTGTGAATTCAAAAGTTTAAAATTCTTTGAAGTGTCTCTAAGGGTCTCAAAAATAGTCTTGTCAGACTTGCGAGATAGCTTGTCTGTAATCATTTGTGTGGTATTTCATGAAAGCTTTGTGTATGCAACCAAACATTTCCCAGTATGCCTACTCCGTACCTCGTACCCATTGGCTTATTCTGGCTGTAGCTGGGAAACTATCTTTAAGTTTTGGACTGTATCATGAGCTTCTGTGGATCATCAACAGAGATATTGGAGCTTTTGAGATTGGTGTAACCTTGCTGTGTCCCACCTACATCTGGACGTAAGCCAAAGGCAACTTGGTGACGAAAGGCCATGGGCGTCCTTTAAGCCACATCGTTTACTCTCATAGTATATAGAGGTTTTTACTCTCAAAGAAAAGCCAAACTTAAAGGTACTTGTTTTTAGATTTACTTTAGATAACTTATTGATAAGCTTCTGTGAATGTTTTAACTGGAAGTTCTTTTGATATTTCTTTTGGGATCAGAGAGGGTTGGGTTGGTTGGAGTGATGGGTCGGGTAGCATTCATTTTAGTGATGTTGAACTTCAAAATTCTGTTGGTACTATTAATTTACACTTATTAGTTACGTTTTTCCCTTCACAAAAAAAAAAGAAAGAAAGGCAAGCACGTACGGTCTTGTCACATTGCTACCTCTTAATTCTTGAGAACAATACATTCATTGGACATATGGAGGTCTCTGAATATAGATGTATAAAGTTTGCTGAGGCTTTTAAAGTAGTTGTAACGTACCCATCAACAAAGGTTTTAAGTTTTGAAAGCATTAACGTAGAACTTAGCTTATTTGGGTGTATGTATTTAAGGTATTGAAAAATGTTATGTCAGAGAAATCCAAAGAGAAATTGTAATATTGGGGAGAATGGCTTACCAACAGATGTTTCCTGTAGAATATCCCAACCAAAGGTTTTAGATTACATTGCAGGAGGTAAGGATGTCATTTTTGTCTTTTAGCTCTTGACAAAGAGCAATGTATTGGGGCGTTAGTTTGTACTTGACATTTACTTAAAAAAAAAAAAAAAAAAACCAATGAACTTACTTCTGGTGGCTTTCCATTTTTCGAAGTTTACAATAGTTTCTCAATAGTGTCTTTCTGTTTCTTACTTTGTCTGCAGAGGGACTTTGAAAAACTTCAGAAGGACTAATTAATTTGAGGTCAGACCAAGAGAAAACAATAATTATGAGTAGCGGGTTTTATAGGTTATTGTGTTACATGTCGACCATACTTGGAAAGCTTACTGAATGAGGAAATAATGCACTGGATTGCTTTGTAGCCATCAGAACTCCAAAAAACCTTGTTGTAAAATGATGCTGTCACATGGCATCGCATAAAAAAACATTATCATTTATTCATTCGAGATATAGGTATTATGTGAAGTATGCATGTTGAAAAAGTATTTTTTGGTTATTACAAATGCTGGTAATTGTGATGGGTGAATGTTACATTGTCAGTGTTAGGTAAACGCTGATGTATGTATTTATCGTTCAGTGCTGAAATTCCTTGCTGCCATCATCTTCATTTCATTAGTTACAGATTACGTTTTTTTTCGCCAATCCAAGTGCATCACATTCCATGTGTAAATCTTAGCCTACTTAATGTCTTAATGGCATTCCTTTTTTGGGTTGTTTTTTTTCTGGTTCTTTCTCCAAAGTCCTGTGTTTGGGTTCGCTAACGATGAACTTAGGGGTGAAGCTATAGTCATGTTAAAAGGAGCATTGTTTACACTTTTTCCTGGAATCCGATTTTTTATTTTTTTTTTTTTATTATTATTCTCCTTTTAATTTAAATTAGTCTCAGTTAGTTTATACAAGTCAAAACACTGGAGACATTTGTACTGTGCTTATTTCACCTGATTCCATTTCTATGAAATATTACTGATTGCCACATGTACAAAAGTGGTCAAAATGTTTGTTATTGATTAGAGATGTTTCATTACAGTATTGCGCACCAAAGGAAACCAAAATAGACAATTATATTTAACTTTAAATGAATGATGGTCACCAATAGAGGTAGAACGATATATCGGTTTTTTTCAATTAGTCGGTGCAAATAGTTGCTTTTTGGAATTATCAGTTATCGGCAAAAATCTGTGCCGATAGTTGCTGATAGTTTTTTTTAATAATTTTTTTAATTTTCAAAATAAGAGCCCCCGTTGTGTTTTGAGCTTGATTATACTTAAAATTCCTGCGTTATGCACCAAATCGTGTTTTTTGTTTTGTTTTTTTTTGTTGTTTTTTTTTTTTTGGTTAATATTGGGATTTTGGTTGAACAATAAACCGCATATGGGATTTAATTAATTTTGGACTCTTTTTCTGTGCCCGCCATAGTAAGAAAAATAAGATTTTTTTTTGACGTTCTATAAATCGATTTTTAAAAACTATCGGCCATTTAATCATTTGTCGGCCTTTCCTACCACCTTAGTTATTGGTATCTGCAAAATCCACTTTTGGTCGACCTCTGGTCACCAATAAGTCTTAATTTTCTTATACATTCATATCTTGGATATTAAAGTGTTCAGAGTTTGTTTTGTTACAGTCTAATGATAAGTGCGCTCTGGCGTTGATACACCCCTCAACTCAGGAAGACTATTTTTATCACTTTTTATGTACTAAATAGGATTCCAGGAAACAATTCCCATTGATATCTTGCTAATTTACAAGTACTTAATTAGAACAACTTATAAGAACTGATGTCTTGGGTTGATAAAATGCTCTATTGTCGATTCCAGCAATTTGTGACTATAGCTGAGAGAACTGGGAGAGTTGAAAAAGGATGACAAAAAGTTTCATACTGTGACAATAATGTTTCTACTTCAAATCTTCAGGGATAGTTCTGCATATTTTGAAATGTGGAGCTTTCATCTACATTTGTAAGACTGTGTCAATACTGTGTCAATTTCTGTATTTTAATGAATGAAAAGCAAAACACTAGTTTCCTACTAAATACATTTTACGAGTGTGTTTCCATTTCAAAACGCCTTCAAAAAAAAAAAAAAAAAAAAAAAAGCCAGAGATGTACGTGGAAAACGTTTACTTTTAAGTTCTAGTGTTTGTTTGTTTTTTGTTGTTTTTTTAGGAAAAAATTCTAGTAAGTGCAAAATGTATAAACGCATAAGATAAAAGCTCATACCCAAATTTTCAGACTATTTTCTAAACCAAAGCACATTTTGAATGATTGATTAATTGACCGCTTGTCTGACATAAAGATACTTGTGTATAATATCTCATTGTTTACATAAACTCTTACAGTTGCAGACCTCAGGTGAGGGGAGGCCAGTTTAAATGTGCTTCTGTGTAGGTCACCACCAGGTTTAAAACGAAAGTGAAACAAATTGTATCTGTGTCTTACCCTTTGAACGTAGCTTAAAGCTTTGATTTGGCTGCTACTTTATAGGTTTGACCACTCGCTTTACGATTGGCCCTTTAAAATGTGCTGAGACATCCCTTATGAAAATCATATCATCATTGAAATCAATATTTGTATGAATCTGCTGCTTTTTTGTTTTTAAATATGTAAATACGCATGAATAACTACATACACATTTACCTCAAAGTAACTTTTTAGGACTTGCTGCATATATAGTATATATAAATAAATATATTTTATTTTGTATTTTTTCGAGAGATTAATCTCCCTTTATTTTTTTCCTTTTGTCTTTTGTTTTTCATTTGTATGTATTCTGAGCTGCCTGTTTTTATTTTGTCCACAAAAGAAGCAAGTTAAAAAAGCGACTGGCCTCTCCTCTCTCATCATTGGTGCAAACACTTACTGACAGTGTTCACTTTTTATATCAAATGTCTATTGTCAGTGATGAATGTATTTATTTGATCCTGTTTTCACTTTTTAAAGAGTTCACTTTGGGTGAGACAAGGTGTTTTCAGGGTCCGAGTTTATTCTGTTGTAGTAAGCCGAGCGAAAATAAAAATAAATGACACAAAGCTTAGAACATTTTCAAACCTGTGAAGATATAGACATGAGGAATGTATTTCTCCCATGAAGTGTCCGTCATAAACATGGTTTTGTAATCTTCACTCATTCAAAGCATGCATATGCTCTCGATCATGCATTTTTCTTGTCATGGACACTTTGAAAGTCTGTTTGTTGATTTTAAATGATCTCTGTGTCTGTACGCCTCTGCCTGCCGATACAGGAAGGTATCGTTTAGAATTGTGTCAAAGGCATTCAAGGTTATGTTTTTCTGTACCGAAAGCTCCGGTGTTGTCACGTGCTATTATTCAAGGCCGTTCAATTCAGTTTTCTTTCTTTGGGGGAGTTTATCTAATGCCCAAGTGAGCCAAAGGTTTTTCTTAAAAATACTCAAAATCAAACAATACATTTATCCATGTCTTGTAACTATAAGATCAAATATCTTTAAGCTTTATAAAATGCACTTTTCTACGTTCACACTGATGACTTGTAGATCTAGGCGATGCACCTTTATCAGTTGTTTTAAATTGAAAATGTCTACTTCAGCTGCGAAGCTTTAACCCTTGTGCGACCTTCAGGACATTTTTGTCTTTTTCATTTTAGTTTTTTCGATCATTTTGGCTGTGTTAATGCCAACGTCATACATTTTGCCAAAGGTGTGTATTTTGGGGGGAAATATTGATATTTCAACCTCAGTTCCTATAATACACTGTGTACACAAAATAGTTACACTCAGGACCTTCAGGACAAAAATGTCCCCATTGAAACCCATTAAAACTGCGATATTTGATCCCAGTGCCATTAAAGCATAAAATCATGAATTCTGTGATATTATGCTTTCATTCCAGAGTCCTGGCTTCCAAATTTACATTTTTAATATTTTCCACCAGATGGCGCCATTTTTCTCATGTTTAGCCTATGGAGCAAATACAAGCTTTTCCCCCATTTTCTGTTTGCTAGAGCAAATGTGGGCCAATTGAACAAATGATGCAGCTAAAATTGTGTGGGTGTGTTGGTATGGATGTCAGAGTGTATTTGTATGTGTGTATTGAGAAATTTGTGTGTGTGTAAAAAAAAAACAACAGTGGCATTATGTAAACAAACATTTGGCATTTAATGGGTTAAAATCCTGAAAATGAATATTTAGTAGTTATGATCAGGACTGATGTTGGTTAAGTCAGTAAAAGTGGAAAATAATATTAATATAGAATATTTTTATGGCAGTTTTTTGACGTGGACATTTTTGTCCTCGAAGGACCTCCTGAGTAACTTTTTTTTATTGACGCACAAGGGTTAAGTAAACTCAAAGATTAACGACAGAATATAAAATATCTCACACTTGTTTGCTGCTAATGTTAAGTTTTGTCTGATTATTCTACATATCCCGTAGAGTATTATGCTTCAGAAGATTGCCTTCGTCAATATAACTGGTAAGTAAGCATTCAGTGGGACCTCAAGTTACCAAATCAACCCAAACTAACTAAACCAAAGCCAGATTTACAAGCATGTGCATAGCAGGTGGGCATTTTTCCATATGTTTTTACTTGTATGCAATATCACATTGAAACGCTCTACTAGCGCAAGTCATACTGCTAGCCTGTCCAACCCCCTTTACAATACATTTTTGATCTTAATAATCATTCCAATAACTTCATACATAAATATTTATTCTCACAGCTTTGTCAGTATTTTAAGACATTGAGAAGTTTTGTGCTCTTGTGTATAAAGACAAGTCACCTTTTTTGATTATTAGTTCAAATAATTGTGTTTATTGATCAGCCTTGAACACGGCTTGCAGACAACACCGCGGTTTCACATTCCAACTCCTCGAAGAGCTTGTATTCAGGTCAGAGCTACATGCGGCATGCAGCTCAAATTCTGTGTCATGTGAATAAAACACGGTGTACAGAGCTCATCTTACATTCACAGTCTTAATGTACAGCTACGAGAACTCATTTTAGAATCTTTTCATTAAAATCTTGATCAAAACAAGCCTGTTTCTCTTGTCTTTTATTGTGTGCGCATCCACATTAAATTGCTCATTTTTGTTTTCTTCTCCACGGTTTTCTGCTAAACTCAAACCAGTTAAAGTTTAAAGGTGAGTTCATACAAAAATTTACATTCTGTCATCATTTACTCTTGTTGTTCCAAACCTCTTTGGACTTTCTTCCATCTAAGAATTTCTCAAAAGAGAAATTTCAATAATGCTCTTTTTTAAAAAAAAATTTATTTTTATTTATACAATCAAAGTGAATGGTAACAGTCCCTAACTTCATCTGCTTAACACAGTTTACTTTTATTCTTTTGTGTTCCATGGAAGAAAATCATGCTAGACAGTTAGGTGTTTTTAGGGGGAGGGACATTCTTATTCCAGAGAGCATTTGATTGGACAAAAATCTGTGTAGTGCAGGCTGAGTCATCAATATTTCCAAACTGGTCTCATAGAATCCCGTTACTATATCAACATTTTATCAAAATTATTTTTACAAGGTTCATTGCACGTATCATGGCAGTGTCTTGGTGAAATGAACATAAGAGGCTCTGCAACAACAACTCATTCACTTTCATACAAATCACGAATAAAATGGCAGGTTATCAGTTCATAAATGCATTCTTTTCGCTGTTCCTCACACAATGAAATCTTATGACTTTTTAATGTGATATATTTTAATATTTGCATTACATAACCAACTATATTTACAAGCTTGTTCAAACAACTGATTTAGTATTGCAATTGCCATGCAAAGGACCGCCCTTATGAAAACTGAGAGTTCATTGCAAATTTACCACAAATTAGCCACTGATCATTTTCACATGTAAATGAGCTTTGCGGCAAATTGTCCATTGTTGCCAAAGGTTTGCCGGAGGTTCACCACTACCGGCGAAGAGCTGCAAACTTCTGGCAAACATCTGCTGTGAATCAAAAGCTCATTTGCATATGAAAATAACAAGTGGCAAATCTGCGGCAAGTTGCGGCTAGTTTAGTTTTTTTGTAAGAGTGGTATCCGAGCCCTGAAGAGCATGCGAGTTGTCACGTGAGCCGAAAGTGTCTTAAGCCCCTTTCACACATGCAATCAGGTAAATTACAGGAAAATTGTCAGGTTGCCTTTCCTGGTAAATGTGCTATTCACACATGAAACGGCATTACAACGTTGTGACATAGTTTGCCGGAAATGTAGGATTCTTGTTTGAAAACATGGTGGGGTATTATGTCTGGTACATTACGACTGGTAATGTTAGTGATGTTTTCAGTTTTTTGGCAAATGTTTACATTTATGCAGTTGCTCGAGACTCAACGACATTGTATGTGATGACTTCAAATAAGACTGATAAACTACAGAGAACAAAATGCTTTCGCTAGCATTCGAAGGCGGAGACGCTATCTGTGGCTGAAAAGGACATTAAAGTGTACGTATATTATAATGTGTACGTGTACGCTGGTTATTGTATCATACATAACAGAATCGCTTACTGTTCCTTCAAGCTGTCGGAAAATTTCTTCATCGGCTCGGATAAAGAGTAGCGCTCTAGATTCACCAATTTGTTGACATTTTTCTTTCTTCAAAGAAAGAATTGCGTCATCTGTCATCTTTATGTCAGTGCGTCTTGACCTTGTACGAACTGAAACGATAATCTTATGGCTGTGTTCACACATACTATCAATATGGAAATTTATAGGTAATGATACAGCTTCTCATTAAGGGAAATTGCCAGAGCAAAATTTACCAGTATTTAAAAGAGGGTTGACCTCTAACCTGAAAATTGCAGTAAATTTTCTGGAAAAGGCTGTATGTGTGAAAGGGGCTATAGAAGCACCACAGAATTACATGGATGCTTCAACAATTGCGTTTTTCACCTCAAATTGGCTTTTAATGCTATCGGTTAGATTTAAAACTCCAATAGAGATTTAACCTCATCTGTTTGGGAGAAAATTGAACTACGTTTTAGCACCACACAATGGACGTCCCCTCTGAACTGCCGCCATACATGCAAGAAGCCACATAATATAACTTTGCAAATTTTATGTTATGTAATTTTCATGAAATATCTGCAAGAAAGTTAATTTTGCCAATGTTTAGTATCGCACTAGCCACAAAACTAATTTGATGGTCTTTAGCACTATGCCTAGTTAAAACTAACTAAATCTAGTTACATTAAACCAAATGCATTTTGCTTTTAGCAAAGCCCATCATCCAGTCCCACATTTAGGCTAAACGCTGCGGGACGTGTTGCGTTTGAGAGCCCGGGGGTCACCGATGATTAATGGCGGGCGGGTGAGAAGGAACCCAGGCACTCCCCCAGCTGGGCTCTAACCAGTCGTGGCACAAGGAGTCCGTCTGCCATCTGGGAGCCCCTCTCAGAGCTTCACCAATCAGAGGTGGCCACTGGCTCCTTCACCAGCCCTTTTCTTTCCCCTCTGCCTGGCCCTCTGCTCCACATTTGTGGGGCCATTTAGAACGGCCCTCCTTTTGTTCACCCCCAGGCTTGCCAGTGTATGTCAAGAGGCCAGCATGCCCCTCCCTACCTCGAGGGAAAAGAGGGTTGGCATTTTTATAGCCCTTGTGTGGTTGATTCTACGGGGGCTATTAAGCCCCGCCTCAAGTGGTGTCACATGCCAAATGACCCTGAATGGGGTCAGTTTCAGGCACAATGAGTTGTATGTTGATGCCGTCTCCCCCCACTTTCCCCCGTCTGCTAAGTATAGATTAACTATAGACACATCTGTGAAGAGGCAAAATCATATGCAGATCTTGCAGCAAACACTTAAATGCATGAAAGGCCATTCAACATCTAATGCCCATGGTTGTGGCATCTGCTGCATGATGCAAATTCGTATTTTAAATTTTGCTCTTGATTAACGTTTTTAGGGGTGTTTTCCAAGGCAAACATCAGAGTTAGGGATAGTAATACTGAAGTATTAAATTTTAGCACTTAAAACACTGAAAGTTTGTGGCTTGTTGTGATATGTGCCTTGAAGTTTGCTAAGCTATCAGACTTACGAATTTTGCCTGACGGATGATAATCGGGACAAAGAAATCCCATAGACTTGCATTGACAGAGGGACCTGAGATTTGTCTAGAGACCAGAATATCATAGAGACTTGGGGGTGAAACAATTAGTCTCATGACAACTCAAAATAATTTGTACGATTTGGCTCTTATGAAAAATACTTTTATTCTCATAGTCAATCAACAAACAGAATTTCAAATCGATACAATACAGGCGTTCAGATTTTTGCTTGTTTGTAAACTAATTTAGTTATTCGTTTCAGATTTATTTCTGCAATACAAATGACTGATAAAGTCAATAACCAGTCATAGGCTTCCCTCATCTCGTTCCAAACCCTGATGTTATTTCCCTGTTCAATTCATGGTTCTGTTTAGGTTTTAGTTAGTGGTTAAACTTGTACTTGTAAAATGTATTTTCTCGCATTTGTGATTTTAATACTCCAAATTGCGTTTTATAAGTCACGTTTGTGATTTTTTTTTTTTTCTCAAATTATAAGATATGTGTGAACTCTTAATAGCAAGTTTAGACCTTTAGTTTACAATTGGGAGTTTATATCTCACAATGTTGACCTCATATCTCACAATGTCTACTTTATATCTTGCAATTTCGACTCTTTAGCATGCAATTTCGTCTTTGCCTTGCAGTTTTTACTTTTTCTCACAATTTCAACATTATGTCTCACAATTTCGACTTTATTTCTTGCAATTTCAACTTTGTCTCGCAATTTCGACTTTGTCCCGCAATTTCGAATTTATTTCTCGCATTTTCAACTCTCACAATTTCAACTTTGTCTTGCAATTTCAACATTATGTCTCTCAATTTTGACTTTATTTCTCGCAATTTCAACATTATATCTCGCAATTTCGACTTTATTTCTTGCAATTTCAACATTAAATCTCGCAATTTCGACTTTATTTCTTGCAATTTCAACTTTGTCCCGCAATTTCGACTTTATGTCCCGCAATTTTGAATTTATGTCCCGCAATTTCGAATTAATGTCCTGCAATTTCGAATTTATTTCTCGCACTTTCAACTTTGTCTCATAATTTCAACTGTCTTGCAATTTCGACTGTCACACAATTTTGACTTTATTTCTCGCAATTTCGACTTTGTCTCGCAATTTTTATTTTATTTCTCGCAATTTCAACTATATTTCACACAATTTTAACATGATGTCTCGCAATTTCGACTTTGTCTCGCAATTTTAATTTTATTTCTTGCAATTTCAACTATATTTCACACAATTTTAACATGATTTCTCGCAATTTCGACTTTGTCTCGCAATTTTTATTTTATTTCTCGCAATTTCAACTTTATTTCACACAATTTTAACACGATGTCTCGCAATTCCGTCTGTCTCGCAATTTCGACTTAGTCTCTCAATTTTGAATTTATGTCCCACAATTCACATTTTATTTCTCGCAATTTCAACTTTATATCTCGCAGTTTTTACTTTTATATCTTGCAATATCTACTTTATTTCTTGCAAAAGCGTCTCTTTATCTTGCAATTTTTACTTTATATTTAACAATTTCTACTTTATATCCTGCAATTTCGACTTTATATACCACAATTTTTACTTAATTTCTAGCAATTGCAAGTTCATATCTCGCAATTTTCACTTTTTATCTTGCAGTTTTGACGATAGATCTTGCAACTGCAAGTTTTTATCTCACAAATTTAAATTTATTCCTGACAATTGTGAATTTATTCCTCACAATTGACTCTATATGTCGCAGTTTCGACTTTATATCTTGAAATTGCGACTTTTATTGATATAAAGAATTTCTTTTTTATTTCTTTTTTTATTCTGTTGCAAGATCTGGCTTCTTACGATTTCAACTTGTTATTAGACTGGGTTGAAGTAAACTCTTGTGACTTGAGCCAGTAAGTAACCACCTAGTAACCACTCAGAACACCCTAGCAACCACATAGCAACAAGCTTAAAACATTCAGAACATCTTAGGCCACATCCATACTAATGCGTTAATGTTTGATTTCGCTACGTTTACACCTCTCATCATCACTGGAAAACCATTTTCCATCACCGAAAATGGACTGATTCAAAAACGTACCCCATAACTGCAAACTGAAAACAGAGCTTGCTAATTTAAATGGATTAGTGTGGACGAAGCCTTAGCAATCACATAGCTGTGCCCTTGCAACGACCAACAACACCCTTGCACCATGGCCACAGGTCTGGCAAGCACCACTCATATTTTCTTAAGAAAACTTTAAAATCTAGTTTATAGTTACTTTTATGTGTACTTTAACTTATTCACATATTCAATCAAAGTAGCTGTATTTTATTTATTTGGATGCAATGTCGTAAAATGTTTGCCCAACACTGTTTGAATGCTTTTCACCCTTTTTTGTCGTTGGTTTGCATAAAAAGTGTTGCACCAGGTGTCTCCCTCATGACCACAGCAGCTGCCCCTCGAACCCTGGATTAATGCAGGACAGAGTGGGAGGAAGGGGGGATACATGTGAGTCTGTCCAGCAGAATTGAATCTATTCTTCTCTTTATTTATTTCTTTCTTTCACTGGGCTGAATGTAATGGCACAGTCTGCCAGGCTGACAGTGCGACGGGCCCAAAAGAAACGACCCTACAGGTGGTGGGCACTGCTAGATTTTAGCATATTGATCCTTTCATACTGAACAGTACAGCAGCCCCTCAGAGAGAGAGAGAGAGAGGGAGAGAAAGACCAGACCTCCACCCCGTCCCCCCGCTCTTTATTTACACTGTGCCATGGTGCTATACAAAACAGGCTTTAGGGCAACACATAATGGGCTCCTTCGCCTGGGCTTGAAGGGACCAGGGCCACAAAAGATGTAAGAAAGAAAGGTTTGATGTGAAATTCTAGTGCCTTTTTTTCCTCTTTTTATTATTCTTAAACATAATGATGCTAGCCTGTGTAATTCAAACATACAGTTGATTTGAAAGATGCAGACTGCAAAAATTGATGACGTGACCCGTCAGAAGAAAACTGTTTTTGGGAGAGGAGAAAGTATTTTAACATAATTTGAAAGGTCATTTTATTAGACAAACATTTGTTAGCTAAAAATAACAGTCATGGCGGTGTTTACATGCTACATGTTTTAAAATGCACTGAATGTACCTGCCCTAGTGAAGTCTGGCCCCACGGTACGATTTTTTTAATCAAGAGCTGTCAGCTGCATTTGACTAACATTAATGGGTCACGTGGGCCAGGCCCCTTCGCCATATGTATGCAGATTCACAGAGGATCCAACATTAAACCGACCCCAACGCACACATGGCATCAGTGCATCTAAATTCAGGCGCCGCTCTCGACCGATTCATCACTGTCATGTTGCGTTAGCTTTGTGTGTTTGTGTTGCAGAGATTATGCGATGAAAATCACGCTTGCCACCCCCGTGTCCTCCTTTACTTGCTTAAGAGGATACAATGAGGTCTGTAGCAGCTTCTGATTATAATACTATGGTAATACTGGGATGAGCCAGGTCCTAACACACCATTGTCACCTTTACTCACCATGACCTTGATATTATTATTTTGCACAAGAATAATTTTTTGTTGACTTAAATGTCTTGAATGTCTTGATTGCTGAATGCAATTGCGTTGTCATGCAACATACATGTGCTGAAACTACTTTTTCTCAATTAAAATTTTTTTTATGAACTTTAAATGTTCCCTAAAACCCAAAAATGACTGTAAAAATTAAGATTTAAACAACTTTACAGCTAAAATAATGCATGAGTTTTAACAGAAGAATTAATGTGTTTTTATAAAATTATAAGCTTCACATTTCTGCCTTTAAACCCTCCAAAAAATTGGCCCCATTCACTTCCATTATAAGTGCCTCACTGGAACCTCCATGTTTGCTTTTTATTTTTTTATTTTTTTTTAAAGAAAAGGAAGGATGAGTCCAAATGATTTTTGTGGTAATCAACATTATGCCACAAATGCTGTCGATTGAGCTGAACTTATATTGAACCCGGAATATTCCTTTAATGTTAATGTACATTTAGGGTGGATAACTGGCTGTTAGTAAAAATATAAAATAGATAATATTCCTCCCACTGTTATACAAGAGCAATTGAAATACTTGAAATTTCTGACCTTGCTGGGTAAATATCATGCTAATGGGAAAAAATAATAATTTTTTTTGTGATTTTGTTAAAACATTTTCAAGTTTCGAATACTTTAAGAAACAAAATAGACAGACTGGAACTTTGCACTAAAATAATAGATATTTCAACAGAGGAACAGTCTTCTTCAGTGTCTTCATATCTTACCCCATCTGTCCTAAATACTTTTTTCTTTTTTCAGTTTATCACTTTTGTGATCATGTGTTTCCTGTCTTGTAAATGTGCAATTTAAAAAAAAAAAAAAAGTATTACGATTTTTACATTTTCATTTTATGTTGTTTTCAAAGATCATTTTTAAAGAAACGAAAATATTTTTTAGCTTTGCAATATTGTAAATATATCTATTTTATCTTTACATTTTCAGTTAGCTTTACATTATTTTAAATGGTTATAACTGCTTGGCTGCATACAGAAACCACTTTTCACTACTTCTGTAAGGATGTGTATGTGACAAACTTTAAACATGGTTTTCGGATCATCGACAAATAAGGCTGTCCAGTGATAAAAATGAAAAATCTTTAAAAAATCTAGTTTGAAGCACATGTGCAAATTTAAAAAAAAAAAACATTTATAGCATTTTCTGCTAAATAATTGATTTAATGAGTTTAAAAATGTCATGTGGTGTAACCATCAAGTAAAATATATTAAAATACTTTCCTTGATCCTTGAATACATGAGTGAACTTATTCTTTTCTAAAAAGAACGTTTTCAAACAGATTTTTCAAAGTAAACGTTTTTTCATGGTTACTCCATATGACCTGGACAAAATGTACTTTTCATTAAAATGTCAAAATATTAATATTTAATGATATGACAAAATAATGTTTTTTTTTTTTTTTTTTAGAACTTCACAGTCATACTGGGGGTCTGGGTAGCTCAGTGAGTACTGACACTGACTACCACACCTGGAGTCACGAGTTCGAATCCAGGGCGTGCTGAGTGACTCCAGAAAGATCTCCTAAGCAACCAAATTGGCCCGGTTGCTAGGGAGGGTAGAGTCACATGGGGTAACCTCCTCGTGGTGGCTATAATGTGGTTCTCACTCTCAGTGGGGTGTGTGGTGAGTTGTGGATGCCGCGGAGAATAGCGTGAAGCCTCCACACGCGCTACGTCTCCGCGGTAACGCGCTCAACAAGCCACATGATAAGATGCGCGGCTTGACGGTCTCAGACGTGGAGGCAACTGAGATTCGTCCTCCATCGCCCGGATTGAGGCGAGTCACTACGCCACCACGAGGACTTACAGCGCATTGGGAATTGGGCATTCCAAATTGGGGAGGAAAAAAAAAAAAAAACTTCAGTCATGAGGGTCCTTTCTACATTTTTTATTTATTTATTTATTTATTTTTGTTACATAATAAAATGGCTACTTATACATTGGTTTCACAGCATGACTTTGATTTGGTGGACAAATGTATTTTTTATTTTTTTTATATTAATATTAATTTAAAATATTTTTTTTTACTGCTTATTTAAAAATAATAATATTAATATATATATATATATATTTTACACAAGAATTTCAGCTTTTAATAGGACTTAGATTTTTTTTTTACTGTCTCCGGGCGGTTACACCACAAAATTTTTATGTTTAAATCCCAGAAAAAAAATATCAAAATGATTTTGAACTCAGTAATTGAAAATATGCTCATCATATAAGATATGTATTCAAGTTTTGTGCGAATTGCATTTGTAATGCATTTTGAAATAATTTAATAGATTTGGACAAAATATTAGCTTCACATCACTGACCCATTACAAATGTTTTTTGTTTTTTTTACTTATTATTTTAATTACTTTGGAGTACCATGTATATCCCTTGGTATATACTGTGTAATAAATGTACAGTACCATGACATTACCATCTGATGCCAACACTGTACCATATTACTGCCACAATACCTTTTTTTGTGAGAGTGGAAAATTCCCATCTTTAACTCACTAAAGTATGTGTGATAAGAATATTGGGAAATATCTTTACATGCGTTTGGCACCTCAGACACAATGTGTAAGTATAAAGTATTCTTGGCACGTTGTCATGATGAAGAACTACACCTTAAAGCCCATAATCTCTAAGCTCATTAAAAATGAGGGTAGCAGTACTAATGGTCTCACTAAAGCATGCGCCACACTCCTGTCCAGTGCAATCCAATCATGCCGTTCCCTCTAAGAGTGTCATTCACTGAATCTGTTCAATATAATGCTCCATTTGCTGTGGTTCAATATTGTAGTAAGCGCAGTGCAATGCAATCGCAGGTAATGTGATTTGAGCAACACTAACGAATCCTCTCTAGTCTCCACAAACCAGCAATGCAACAAATTCCTTGTGCAATAGCAAAAACCTGCTCCCGCCCAAACAGCCTCCAGTCATATCACAGTTGGGTGGAGGGAGAGAGTGAGGAAGGGTGGGGTTAAATTGAGCTCGCTGAAATTTGTCCTGTCTGAATAAATGGGCATGTTCCGGGAGATGGCAGAAATCAGTGGCAACACCTTTTTACTGCAGCCCACCTCCCCCATCCCCAAGTGCTGAGGGAGCTGTTGCTATGGCAATCCGGTATTCCAACTAATGTATGGATGTGAAAGTGGAATGATCCTGAAGACTGTGAGGGTTCTCGGAGCATGTTTTGTGCCACAGTTGGAGTGGCGTTTCTCTTTCAAATCCTTCTCTCTGAGCACTCGACATGTGCTGGTTTCGAAAGGGTACAACGGGGCTAAAGCCCCTGCAAACTGGGGGGGGGGGTTAAAGTTATATTGTGTAGATATATTGGGACACTAGTTACAGAGCAAAATTTGTAAACTAACTTTTTTGCAAATACTTTTGAGAGAGCAAGATGCTTTTTTTTTTTTAAGTAAAAAATTAAGATAATGCTAATTCATAATAACTACTTCAGTAAAGGGTGCACCATTTCAGCCAAATGACATTGTCAATATTTCCCCCACTTAAGAAAAACGATGTGTTTTAAGGGGGACATTAGTCCATGCAACAATACCATCCTTTCACTTATTGAACAGTTATTAAAATAACTTTTGATTTAATCACCTTGAACAAAACTGAAAATCACGTAATCAAGTATTTTGGCTCAAAATAAATGTGATAATGTGATGTGATAATTTCAGGGATTCTCATTAGCTACGTACATTTGCAACATTTTAAAAATGATTAACTATTCAAATGATCAAATTACCTCAAAATCAACCTTTAGACATTAAACGCAATAATCCTATGGATCAGGAATATTTTGCAGTGTTTTGCAAAATTATAGGACTTCTAAGGAAAAGATGTGCTGAAATACACATTAGTGTACATTGTGTTTAGCAGCATGCCATTTCGCAATACATCGCTCAAATAAAAAAATAGGCATATCAGATGAAACTAGAGACTCTAATCTTTTGACTCAAACAGGTTTCCATGTAAAAACTTAATTAAATTTCTTACCAGATGTAGTTTTGTTGCCATTTCTCCCAAAGACAAACTCCGCTGTGGTCAGCGCCATGTTGTTTTGTCACATGACTCTGTACCTTGAAGGTTTAACCCTTTACTGACAGCACTGAGTCTACAACGTCCACGCATGTGTACGCGGGATCGCACGAGGTAAAGATGAGGTGTAATTAGCTATTAGAGGCTATTACAGTGATTTTACCATGGTTAAGTGGTGTTGTTGGGTGCCTATGTGAGGTGGAATTTCTCAAATCTCTTTACTGTGTTGAAATCATGGTAATGCCCTGCCTTTCATGGCTTGGTGCTATTATGGTAGCAACAGCAATATGATAAAAAAACAAAAACAATATTCATTTATTAATTTAAAGGTGCGCTCAATACTTATTTTCCTCATTAAAAAAGTTTCATGCCAAATGAACTGAATTGTAACTTTGAAATATACAGTATGTATAAAACTACCACTAACCATGAGATGAAAACATTTAAATCAGTGACCTTCTAAAAGCTGTTTTATTCTACATGGACAGGGTCCCATCATGGCGGCTGCCATGTTATGATCACAGTTTCTTACACAGTAACAGCCCTGTTATTGGACACTTTCACTCATGGATTGAATTAATTATGGTTAACTGTGAAATGTTTATTTCTACAGTGGAATCGGTAACTGAAAACTATTGCATTTCAATGATGCTTCATCCATGTCAGTGTTAATGTTTACATTAATTTACATATTTTTTTAAAGTTGTTATTTTAGTCATAATTTTTGCCTTTTGACGAAATTAAAAAATAAAATCAATTTGAAAGGACAAATCAATATTTAGTCATGTCATATTCATTAATTTTAGTCAGTTTTACTAAAATGGCATGCATTTTCAGTCAATCAAAATAAGATACGCATATGTGCAACATTTAAAAAATGTCAAACCATAATAGTCCAAACTTAAAATATTCAAACATTTAAAAAATATTTTAAACGTACCAAACATAAGGATTTATCAAAATAAACAACATGATCAAAATGTCCTGAATACCTGAGCTCCTGAAATAATAAATATTTAAGTATTAGCTACTTTTTAGAAGTTACTTGTGAATCCTTCACGCTTTAGGGACTATTATGCGTTTTTACAGGATATTGCATTATACGTATTCACAACGCCATTTACGCATTCTGACTAGTGTGAAATATAGTTCAAGTTCACCTGTTCAAGTGCTTCATTGTCAGTGAAGATGCAAGTTGTAATATTATGTTTATGTTGTAAATATAGCGGATTAATCTCATATATAGGATGCATTTGAATGAGCTCATTAACATGGGATCAGTTTGCCCATGTTCAGCTCATGCGGTGAAATCCCAAATATACTAGTAGATTATTTGAATACATTTTTTGTCGATTTCTAGATCTCGTCATATTTTTATCAACAGTATGTTCTAAATAAAATTTTTGTTTATCGTCACGATGCGTCTTTTTGTCTTTGCTATTGTTGATGAAAACAAAAAACCGTTTGTCAACAAACATTTTCGGCAGTAATTTCGTTGACGAGATTAACGTTATCCATGTTATCCAAAGTTTAAAACGTATTGCGTTTTGTTCAAATCTCTAACCCCAAGTATTCTTCCGTCAAGAAATATCGTTCATTAGCCATTAACTGTAGGCGGTTTTATTGGTTTACAGCAACCTGGCACATTAAAATATAGAATTTAATGAATATTCATTCACAGTAAGAGTGTTTATTTTAACTATTTACAATGACTTCAAACATGGCTCGTCCAATCAGATTTTAGAGCTGCAGCTTACTGTTATAAAACGTGTGTGTTAAATGTAGTAGATCCATATAGGAGATGGCCCTGTGACCTCACCCTTAAGGATTCGCTCAGCAATTCTGCGGCAACCAATTAAATATTAATGGAGGCAGGAGTCATAGTATCTGAACTGTCCTCTCAAGGTGTACAGCACAGAAGGGACCGATCGGATTCTAGAGCACAATTATTGTAGATTACTGTAACAGCAGTTTCACAAATGTGGCGTAGTCAGCAAAGATTACATAGAACATGTTTCTGTCCAAGTGTTTATATTTTAATGGATCATCTTAGGTCTTCTATTTCTGTACATTTGATTACATTAACAGCAATGAAATATTAAAAGTGCAAATGTGGACAAACAGCATTTATGTCATTGGTAATGGCGTCAATGTTGAGGTTATGAAACGATCTCAACTCATGAAGATTTTCTCGGTATATTTGTTTTCATACTTTCCACTGACAATCGTGAACATGAGAGAATTGGTACAGGATAACGTCAGGTTCACACAAAACAATTCAATAAGTGACTTGATTGTCAACGATGGTGCTAATCAATTAAAATAATCAAATTAAACAGATAAAACAATTCTTGCTGTCACAAATATAAGACGATCATACATATATGCACACAGATGAATTGAGCATAGCTTCTATATTCTATTATACAGCTAAAATAATGTGATTTCTGCATTAAATTAAACGCAAATGATTCGTAAGACTAAAGCTTGTGTTTCTAATATGTACAAATTACTTGTCTTTTTTCATCTATTCAGACAGCTAATCTCATGACAACTGTCAAGAAATGTCCGGGTCATGTTTCATCCCAAAATTAAAAGAAATAAACATCTTTTGCATAAAGAAAAAGAATGGTTTTCAGGACCTTTTGCATTGTGGCATTACTTTGATGACAATCAAACACATTTACACCCATAATTCTCATTACTGAAATGCAAAAAATAAATATATATATATATATATATATATATATATATATATATATATATATATATATATATATATATTATTTCAATTGTAAAGTACATTTGTAAAGTGTAACTGTATATGTATTTGCTGCACTTTTTATTTTATTTTGCTTCTAGCATGAAATATGACCTGGACATTTCTTAGCAAGATTCTTCCATTGACTGTAAAAAAAAAAAAAAAGACATATATAATGATCAAAGATCTCCATCTATCTGTTAAGTCAGTAAAACATAAATGTTCCTTTTTGGGTTGAAGATACCGGTTAGTCGAAAACGCACGGGAAATATGGGTGAATCTCACAAAATTTTGAAATGATAAATAAAAATACAAAATCAGAAATTATATTTTGCATATAGACAATGAAGCCTATTTTAAGACCATTAATACTTTTTGCATTGTGATGTTACTTTCACAAGAGTTAGCTCATCACATTTTCCCCTCAAATTCTTACTGTAATACTTCATATCATATAATCAAAATTTAATATATATATTTTTTTTTATTAAAATCAGCATTAAAGACAAATACGTCAGGATGATTAAACACTTTAAAATTTAAGATAAATAATCTTTTTTTTATTTTTTTTTGCATTACAGAAATTCCAATTTGAGGGCAAAGTGTGTTAAATTGTTACAAAAATGCAAAAAGTCCTAAAGGGTTAGTTCACTCAAAAATGAAAATCCTCTCATGATTTACTCACCTTTAAGCCATCCCAGATGTGTATGTTTTTCCTTCTTCAGCAGAACCGAAATGAAGATTTTTATAAGCAGATTTCAGCTCTGTTTGTCCATACAATGCAAGTAAACAGGTGCCATCAGGCTGCTGGCTGTTTGACGGTTCAAATGGCATATTTAGGCGGCATAAAAGTAAAATTAATTTCTTCAGAAGCAAACTGATTCCTGCCAGCAGTCGACACATCAGTGAGATAAGCACAATGGCACGTTCACGTGAGAAGTCAGAAGCGCGCGCTTTGTTTACAACAGGTGAACAAACGTCAAGCGAGAGTTAGGTCATTTCAAACAGCAATCCAATGCTGGCCGGAAGCAACAATTTCAAGTTAAAAACATTTTAATTATCGATTTGTTTCTTACACAAAAATATTGATTTGCTTGAGAAGACATTACTTGATCCACCTGAGTCGTGTGGAATACTTTTATGCCGCCTAAATACGGCATTTGAACCATCAAACAGCCAGAAGCCTGATGGCACCTGTTCACTTACATTGCATGGACAAACAGAGCTGAAATGTGCTTATAAAAATCATAATTTCGGTTCTGCAGAAGAAGGAAAAACATACACATCTGGGATGGCTTAAAGTTAAGTAAATCATGAGAGAATTTTCATTTTTGGGTGAACTATTCCTTTAAATAGGCTTTTTCTGAAAGCAAAAAATAATTTATTTTGAATTTTATAGTAAAGTATGATCCGGACGTCACAGGTTCTTCACAGGTTTTGTGAGATTCAGCTTTTCAGTGTCAAACACAACATACAATAACAAATGTATTGCATAACACAGTTCATTTGCCGACAGCACGCAATCTACAGTGCAATCAGTGCCATAGTCTTAGAAATGGCTTTCTGGGTGACGCAAACTAAACCCAGACGTAAAGATTCAAGTAGAGTTATAGAATGTATCCAAACGCATGGAATGGAATGTCAAAACTCACACAAACACTAATCGTCATGGCAAATGCCTTAAAGGGAGATCAGAGAACATACATGCAGTGATTGAATACAGCGAATCACTAGAGATGCCCTTAGGCAGCACGACAGGAAATGACACACCTGGATGTGCCAATCAGGGCGGGTGAATAATTCAGATCTATAAAGTGCTCATAATGGATTCTAATAGACTGATAATGGCAGACGGAGAGAAGACGGATCACAGGAGAATGTCCGGTCTCAGTATGGGATCTGGTTTTGGTAAAACTGCAGCATGTCGTAGGTTTTGCTCCTGTTTTGGAGAAACACAGAACAGAGGAAGTCACATGACTGTAACGAATGTCTCAAATATGGACATTATTAACCCTCCTACTGCCTTTTTGTAACGAATTATGTTTTTGGCAAAGGAACCAAACGACCTGACTTTGTCAAGACCATCAAAACAAACAAAATAAAAGAGACAATATATTTTTGTAAATTTAAAGCAAATTGTTCCTTCCATTGTCTTAACGGGTCACTTTTGACCAGTAGGGGAAGAACCACTTGTGACCTTTCACCTTCAGACTTTCTTGATGTTTTACAGCTTTAAATAGTTTTTGTACATCTATGAATCAAATTTGACCTAAAAATATTTCACATTTTCTCAAATTTAGCCCCTCATACCATTATACACTTTGGGACCACAATAGAACAGATTTTCGTTCGGGTGGGGGGGGGGGGGGGTCTATAGTGCCATTGTACACTAATCAAGAAATTATGCATTTAAAATGGTTTTCAATATGGGTCAAAAATGACCGCAAAGGACAAAAGGAGGGTGCAGTTTCTTAAGACAATAGGAGGGTTAATACTATTAATTAACAATTATTAAGGGCTGGGTATTGATACAGATTTCCCGATTCGATTTGATTCAGATGCACAAGCTCTCATTTTTTAATCGATTCTGATTCAATATCGACTCATATAGTTTAGGTCTGTCAATCAATTCAACATTTTAATCGAATTAATTACATGGTCAGCCAATTAATTAAATCGCATACATAAATATTTGCTAAGAAAGCCCCTCAAATAACATTAATTCAGTATATAATGATTAAATAATTATAAATAGTTATATTTAAATTACAAATAAAATATATATTTTATAAAATAAAAAAAAAACACAGAAATTCAGATAATTAAAATGCATTACATTATTTTGGCACACAAGTGAAGCATTAAAAAAGACAATACAAAAAGAATGCAACATATTGTTTATTTGCATATTATTGAACATAAGCCTATCATTGGTTTACAGTTCATAGCAATCCATTTTGCAACTGAATTGGTCAATCAGTCCGAGTTTTAATATAAGGGCTTGTTTAAGGACGTGTCAATGTACACCTGCGTCAGATGGACGCTTTTGGACCGTCTCGGTTGTGTCGCGTCATAAACATACCGGAAGTCACTGTATTAAATTAAACAATTTAACTGAGATCCCTGCGTTCAGATTTGCACTCCATCAAGCTGTGTTTGAACGCAAGAACGTGTTCTCATCTTGTGATGTCTGCTGTCTGTAAGTGTGGTTTGTTCTCTGTGTAAGCTGCACGTTGCCTATAAAGCTGGAGTTTCGCTTACTGCCCCCTAGAGGAAACAGGTGGTACTACAAGCATGAATTGGTCAGATAAAAGGAATATTACTTATTATGGTCCAGGGAACAGGATTAATTGAGTTCATTTTTTTAACGCATTATTTTTTGTATAATTAATCGCACCGAATTAACGCGTTAAATCGACAGCCCTAATATAGTTATATTACAGTTATAATGTCCCTTTTGCTTACATATGAAATAAATTCTCTCCCAGTTAATGCTGTTAATTATAAAGGAAACCTTCTAACTAGGTACATTACGAAAAATTAATCTTACTAATTATATTTTATTAGTTTTTCATTATTTTGGTGACATTTTAGCTTTTTAAAAATGAACAAATCAATGTATCCAATCAATAAATATGATATTATATTGCATATGTTATATTTTGTTACATGTTTATTGTTTAATTGCATATTTGTACTATTTACATTGATTTGTTGAACACGTGTTAAAAAAAATGGTACTGTTTCTTTAAGACGGCATTTTTGTAAACAGCGTCTTTAAATGAGAGAGACTCAAACAGCTTTATCTCATCAATGTTATGCCTGATTAGAATTAATGTTTATTTTTGTTGTTTTGATCAACAACTGACTGTAAAGAACAGAAACGTTATTAAAAGAGACATTATTTAATGACAAATCGGTCGCGTGGATCTCGTCTTTGGACATGGAACAACTTTTACTCTCAACATGCAGTTAAAGGATCTCGCTGCTGAACACTTCACCACCATACTATACAATTACTGCTGAGTGAAATCTGAACATTTACCAGCCAGTTGCCAAATATATACATTTTAGTCGCATAGCGTGAAATCTGGTTGCAAAAGCGAGTGATTTCCTTTCATTGTTGTGGAGGGTTGCTCATAGAGTAAAAGATCAATCTTGGGATTTAAGAATTGATATCGAGTTCAAACAAAGATCACAATGCATCGTGAAAACTATATTTTTACCCAGCCCTAATTATTATACCGTGGATTTTTATCCACGTGCAAATATTTGAAAGATAACATAAAATGGTATTTGCAATGCAGGTAAATTCTGTAATGTGGCACAGTTCTGTGAAGCAGAATATTCAGCAGGGTATAATGTGGGCAGGACTTGATTTTATCCATCAGATTTGTTTCCATTAAGAAAAGTATGCTATGATATTATTAGTTTAATGTTGTTTTTCTCTGCCCACATGACCTTGGTTTCATCAGCAGACAAGTTGTTTCAAAGCAGTTCCATTTTGATAAAAGAGTATTTTTCTATAAAATAGCATGCACAATCAGAAAGAGTCTATATTGATTTCATGCTTTCTTTAAATATTATGTGATAAAAGTGATGTTTTGTACCTGCTACTGAGAAAGCAGCGCTCTATGACTTTAATCATGAAGGCAGCAGCTTCTTTCTCACTCATGTTGGGATTAAACCTTTGTCTGCAAAACACAAATGGACAGTCATACAGCTATCAACATTTCAAAAGAAGATACGGTACATTAGAGCATTAATTTATCATATAATCCTCAGTAACATACTTGAGGAGTTTGATAGTTTGTCCTCTGAAACAGGGCAGACCGGTGTCCAGCATCAAGGTCACCAATGACACGACAGCATCCATGTATGGCCTGAGATGCAGAAGATAAGTTTCAGTCATTCAATCCTAAAAGCCACTTTATTTCAAACTTAAATTCTCATTTCAAGACAAAAACAGATCGAATTATCTCATTTGGAGCAATCGTAAAATATTCGGTGGTTTGAAGGAGACTGAAATCGCCCGCAGAGGGAAGCCAAGACTCTCTCAAAGTCTTTGCGAACAGACTCACTTGTCAACACGTCTCATCTAATCCATCATCTCTCAGGATGCTGAAATATTGAAGAGCGGCTCTAAGATCTCACCTTACGGCCAGGTATCCGCGCACACACATCTCCATGAACCATTTAAAGGGAGTGGCCTCCATCTTGCCACCCATGATCATCACCATCTCATCGGTCAGTTTGATGTCGGGCTCCCAGCCCAGATTACCACCAGGAGAACTCTCAAACATAAAGCCGAAGTCTATGAGACACAAAAATATATAAAAAATGAAACTCTTGACAGGAATTGATTTGAATTAGATAGGTCAAATCGTATCAAGGAAAACACCATTTTTACCATTGCACTTTTGAAATAAAAGAGTATGATGTATTATGTTGACATATTTTAACGTTAACAACACAAAACTCCATCCACAGTTCACTAAACTGCCAAAAAAACAAAAAACATGTTAGCTTTTCCATATGGGTTTTCCATGTCAAATCAAGCACATTTTAGAATTTTTTTCTGAAGAAAGATAAACATAAATGATTATGAAAGCCGAAATTTTTAATCCCATGGATCAATATTTACCGAGTAATCCATTATTTTGTAGAGCGGGGGTCATAAGAAAATTTTCAGCAATGATTTGGAGCAAAACTACAGGTCAAAAAAATAACCGTAGAAAGGTGTCAGCTTCATTATTTTATTTTTACACAGAGATGGGTAGGTGTATTACTCAAATCAGTTGACTTCAGCACCGCTTGTTCTATTATACGCCAATGGTGCGAGTCCAAAAATGGGAGGACACTTTTTTTTGTGTGTTGTTTTTCCAAAGTTGGAGTGCCTATAACTTCAGAAGTATTACATATATATTAATATCTTTATAATTTCTGCTTCAGTACAAACTTTTCATTTGGTATCTTCATTTTTAAGACCCTATAAGGATTAATCATAAAGATAAGGGGCTCTCAATATGGCTCTAGACGTAATTTGACCCATTTTCAACGGTCGAAAACCAAATTTGGGTCACATGGTAGAAGGCTAGTTTTTCTTGTCCGACAAGACAAAGGTCTGAAGTACAAGTAATGTTGAAACTACAAATGTACCTTTATTTATTCACATAAAAACAATAATGTCAAAATCTCGATTTTTAAGAATAAGCGACACATCTGCCTCTTCAGTTAGTGCAATACCTATATCTAGTTTTTGGATATCAGCAATGTACATCTGCAAAGCTAAAACCAAATATGCTGAAACTTTACTGTATTTGTATTGATTTTCTTATTATTCTTTTTCTGCCATTGGCATATAAATGCAACAAGTGGTGCTGAAGTCAGCTGATTATAGTAATAGACCTACCTATCTTTGTGTCAAAATAAAATAATGAAGCTGACACCTTTCTAATGTTATTTATTTTACCTGTAGTTTTTATCATCATTTATTTATGTAGTTATATCACCAGTAATAAATTATCGAAAACAAACATTTGAGGTGTGGACCGGCTTTTAAAGATGCAGAAGCAAAAACAGTGTTTAACTTTAAGAGACAGGGTTGAAAATGGTCCTAAAAAATGGTTTCCTCTAGAAGAAAACCTGCTCAACTGACCGATGTGTATGAGGTGTCCTTTGCTGTCCAGCATGATGTTTCCATTGTGTCTGTCTTTGATTTGTAACAGGAAGAGCAGCAGACTGTATGCGGCCATACTACGGATGAAGTTATATCGAGCCTTTAAGAGAGAGGAAGCAAGAAATTCCAAAAGATGCATAGACACGCAGGAAGTTAATCTATATAGTTTACTTAAGCCATGGTGCAGTCAGCCAGATTGCTGGTTTTGAAATGTTCGTCACCTTCTGGAAGGCCAGGGTGGACTCATCTCCGTACTGGTTCCTGAAGTAGTCGTACATGCCAAAGTCTGTCTGCCTGCCGAGCTGGTCACGTGACTTACAGTCCGGGATACATTCAATCACGCCACACTGAAAACAAATCAAACAGGGAATGCATGTGAGCGGCACATTAACAGGTGAGTAACAATATGAATCATGGTAAAAATGGAGATGCACTCACTCCAGGAGCCGTGGCCACAACTCTGTATGGGAACACAAACAGATCCATACCCACGAGCTGAAAGATGTTCTTGAACAGACCGATAATCTGAAGAGCAAGCATGTCCTAACAACAGAGAGACCAAATGATCAGTTTAATGATGCAGGAAATCAAAAATGTTTTTGAAAATTTTCAATTTAAATCTGGATTATCTTCCTGAAAGATAAGCCTAAAGGAATATTCAGTATTAAATACAATTTACAGCGAGCTATATCACTACCATCTGTGGCTGGTAATTTGTAAAATAACTATCGGAGTGAATGAGATTTCAGTGCTTCGGCGAAGCAGAGGATTTTCAAGGAACAACGACCTAAATTTCTGCCTGTTGAGTGACAGAATATTTGTACACTGAAAAAAAAAAGATGTGTTGTATTTACTTAAAATTTATATGTAGCATTTTTGCATCACACTTTGAGTAAATTGAAAATAATTATGTTTATTTTATGTCAGCACAACTAGAAAACCTTTGTTAGATATGCACAAATGTATTAGTTCATTCAACTTCATTTACTTAAAAAGGTATGTCACGAATATTGTTAACAACTAATGCAAATTGCTGACTACCACCCCTGGAGTTGCGAGTTCGAATCCAGGGTGTGCTGAGTGACTCCAGCCAGGTCTCCTAAGCAACCAAATTGTCCTGGTTACTAGGGAGGGTAGAGTCACATGTGGTAACCTCCTCGTGGTTGCGATTTGTG
The DNA here is from genome assembly GCF_019703515.2 of Myxocyprinus asiaticus. Lineage (NCBI taxonomy): Eukaryota > Metazoa > Chordata > Actinopteri > Cypriniformes > Catostomidae > Myxocyprinus > Myxocyprinus asiaticus. The sequence goes on along the minus strand of NC_059386.1, from coordinate 34,710,159 downwards.
GTTCTCGCTCTCAATGGGGCGTGTGGTAAGTCATGCGTGGTTCGCGGAGAGTAGCATGAGTCTCCACATGCTGTGAGTCTCCGCGGTGTCACGCACAGCGAGTCACGTGATAAGATGCGCGGATTGACGGTCTCAGAAGCAGAGGCAACTGAGACTTGTCCTCCACCACCCGGGTTGAGGTGAGTAACCGCACCACCACGAGGACCTACTAAGTAGTGGGAATTGGACATTCCAAATAGGGAGAAAAATAAAAAAAAACAACTAATGCAAATTGTTTTAAAATTAACAATTACACAGATGAGCCAAAACATTATGACCACTCACAGGTGAAGTGAATAACGCTGATCATCTCCTAACAAGGCCACATGTCAAGGTCTGGGTAGATTAGATGGTAAGTGAACAATCAGTTCTCGTGGTCAACGTGTTGAATGCAGGAGAAATGGGCAGGAGTAAAGACCTGAGCAACTCTGACAAGGACCAAATTGTTATGGCCAGATGACTGGGTCAGAGCATCTCTGAAACGACAAGGCTTGTGGGGTGCTCCCGGTCAGCAGTGGTGAGTACCTACTGACAGTGAGCAGAGGAGGAACAAACCACAAACCGGCGACAGGGTGTTGGGTGTCCAAGGCTCATCGATGCATGAGGGCAACGAAGGCTGTCCCGTCTGGTCCGAACCGACAGAAGGTCTACTGTGGCACAAGTCACAGAAAATTTTAATGATGGTTACGGGAGGAATGTGTCACAACACACAGTGCATCACACCCTGCTGCGTATGGGACTGTGTAGCCGCTGACCGGTCAGAGTGCCCATGATGACCCCTGTCCACCATCGAAAGTGCCTACAATGGGCACGCAAGCGTCAGAATTGGACCTTGGAACAGTTGAACAAGGTCGGCAGTTCCGATGAGTCCCATTTTCTTTTACATCACATAGACGGGCGTGTACGTGTGTGCCGTTTGTACATTACATTTCTGAGTAGAAATTTTGTACATTTTGAAGTTAAATACTTCCATCTGGTGCACTTTGAGAGCAAAATTAAGAGGCTAGTGTTGTGCTCTTGTAAATAATTTTGTGCTCTTAAAGCACTGAAACTACTGCCCCTTTCTCTGCTGTCAAACACACCTGCTGTCCCCCCCTCAGGGGAGGCTTTCTCCCCTACTAACCCTCTCCCTGGGGGAACTACCTTCCCTGAGGCTGTCTCTCCTCTTACCTGGAGTCTGTTATGCTACAAAGAAACAAGCAACGTTAAAATTCGCCAGTTACTCCTGTTTACTTACTCTGCTTACTAGCCAGCTATCTACCTCAGCGTTAGCTGTCTCTTCCTCATCTGGGGTTTGACGTCTCTTAAAATATTTTTGTATGCTCATTCTGAAAAGCAGGGTACAAACTAGGGATGTCAGTTTCAGCTTTTTATCTTTTAACGTTACCTCAGACTGCTAATGATAGCTAGCTAGTGAAGCCGTAAGCAGTGTAACGTTATGCCAATTAACCTAGTAAAGCTAACATTAATTTACGTTAATCATCATGATTCTAACTTTGGCAGTAATATTATCTGTTTGCTCTTGTACACTGATGATGATAAATTGTGTGTGGAGTAGTGTATAAATACAGTGGATACATTTAATGTTAGTTAATGTTACTTACCTCAAAGATTTGTCGTCCTCCTCAACCAAATAACGTTAGACGGATCCAGGAATACTCCAGTGCATATATCTGCGAGTGTGTGAGAGTGCGTGAGTTTACAGCAGCGGGTGAGGAGCTGACTGAACTGACTGCAGCTGACTGGCACACGAGAGAGAGCGCAAAACACAACCTTTTATTTTATGCTATTATGAGACTGCGAAGTGCAAAAATATTTTAGATGAGAAGCGTAAAAATGTTTTCGGTTCATTATGAGACCGTGGCGGGGCAAATTAGACTGTGGCGGGCCGCCAGAGTCTAGTCAATTAATGGGAAACACTGGGGAGTGTGATGCTCTGGGCAATGTTCTGCTAGGAAACCCATGGACCAGCTATTCATGTGGATGTCAATTTGACACGTGCCGCCTGCCTAAACATCGTTGCAGACCAGGTACACCCCTTCATGGCAATGGTATTCTCTGATGGCAGTGGCCTCTTTCAGCAGGATAATGCGCCCTGCCACACTGTACACATAGATCGGGAATGTTTTGAGGAACATGACAAAGAGTTCATGGTGTTGCCCTGGCCTCAAAATTCCCCAGATCTCAATCCGATTGAGCATCTGTGGGATGTGCTGGACCAACAAGTCCAATCCATGGCGGCTCCACCTCGCAATTTACAGGATTCGAAGGATCTGCTGCTAATGTCTTGGTGCCAGATACTACAGGACACCTTCAGGGGTCTTGTAGAGTCCATGCCTCTGTGTGTCGGCACTGTTTTGGTGGCACGCGGAGGACAAACAGCATATTAGGCAGGTGGTCATAATGTTTTGGCTCATCAGTGTACATGATTTTTTTTTTTTTTTTTACTTAATTTTATGGACTCTAAAGAAAATAATGACTGAGGTCAGTCATTAAATTGATTTCCCAAAGAAGTGCATATAAGCTGCACTTCAGCAAAGCACATTTACATGCACAAGGAAAAATGACATGAATTGAACAGGATCCAACTTCACCAAAGGGAACACTAATCACCCTAATGGTGATTTACACGAAACAGCTATTTACAGTAAAACAACATTATTAATACTAAAAATAGCTAAAATCTCTATGAACTCTTAATAACAACTAATTATTAATTAAATGCTCACATAAGTTCCTTTTGACCAAACAAGCATGCTTAAATGATTCAAGCGCAAGGGCTTATGGGTATTCCCCGCAACCTCAGTTCTGTACTTGATCTTTTGAGTTAGTTGTTCTTAAAAACTTAATTTTATGGATTTTAAGCCAAAGAAGTTCAAGGAACTCACAGTTACTCATTTACTTTATGTATCACTCTAAGGTCATCCTAAAAACTGATATTTTGTGTTGTACACATTAATGAAAATTAAGTAAAGCTAAAAATGTTTTAAATATGTACATTTCTGAGTAGAAGCTATTTATTTTTAATAAGTTATGGTTGTTGGGCCAACTAAATGTTTATTCCAGTGTACACTAGGTGAACTATTCCTTTAAGTTGAACAAGATGTTTCAGAATATACAGACCTGTCTGCAGTCGTCGCCCACTTTAAAGATGGCTGCCTGCCAGCAGACATTTTGAGGTGCTTCAGAATTCTCATCAGCTTCCTCTTGAGATTCGGACGGGCAGCGCAGGCCTGGACATGGCAGAAAGACCACTTAGAACAGTATGGAAACTGTACACACAATTCTTTCCAAATGGTAACCAATCGTATCAGTGTAAGTTCATGGTTTATGAAGGGAAGATCATCCCTGACTCACCCTCTTTCTCCAGCTCACTCACTCCACACCTCTTGACTTTGAATTTTGCCAGATAAGGAGCTTTAGCCGCACTGTGAAAACAAGCAGCTTAATGACGCCATTACTCTATAAATCCCATAAATCAGTCTTGAAAATGGCATTTTAATTAGAGATATCACGTGAGTTTATGGCACTCTGTAATGTTTGCAATACCTCTGCATAGGAGTTCCTGACTTGTAGTCGATGTCGAGGACGATTGCTTCAGGGTTGCTTGGCAAATAGCATCCTGATTACAGAGTTGAAAAGTCATTAAACAGAAGACAAAATAAACACAAATGGGTCAATGATGAGATACAAATTTTTTGTCTGACTCTATACATTAACCCTTTAAGCTCACCCACCAGCGGGCCCGCGAGAAAACAAAATAATCGTCAAGTATTAATAAATACAGTCCTGACCAACACAAAATAGGTAGCGTTTGAAAGCTTAGAAGTTCTACTTTACAATGCATGTAGGCATTATGACCAAAACTGAACAAGTGCTTTGAAAGTGTTCTGTTTGGATAATGTTTATAAAAACATTTGCACTGTACATATTATCGCAATCCGTTAAAACATCAAACTAATCAAATAGCCATGTGTCATATATTGCTGGAAAGCTCTCAAAGAGCAGAATACAACCAGCCTATTTGTTTTACTCACAGACAAAAATATAGCGAGTATCAGCTAAGTATATGTCTTTGACAATTATGTTGGTGTTGCTTATATGCTGCGTTTTCACTTAAAACTTCAGGAAACAGAACATATCACATAACATTACTTAGAAGAGGTGATTATCTTTCAAACGTGCCCACACACAAGGTAATTAGATGCATAGATCATTAGATAATCCACATGAAGCACAATGTTACATATGGCCACCAGGAGATGGCGCCAAATACATGACACAGACTCAATGATGACTCAAATGACACAGAATGAAACTCATTCTGTGAAATCTCATTACTAAAATCATGTCTGCATGCTTCGCAAACCTTTAGTCACTGTTGTGATTGCATGTGCAGGGCTCGACAATAAGGACTGCCTGATGGCCCAGGGGCAGTGTGAGAAAGATTCAGGCCAGTTGCTAGAACTGTCACTTGCCCAATCGGGCCAGTGCTGCATTTATAACATTAGTGCAAGCAAACAACAAGCGAGAGAGCACAAAAATGACACGAAGCGAACGAAGTCTTCTAACCGAGGAGCGAGCACGTGTATATTTATCTCGCAAAGACGAGCAAATGCATAATATACTGGACGCACCAAGGCACAGTTGCGTGCATGCACAAGATCGTGCAGACACCGAGCGCACTCTCCTAGCACTGTCCTCGCTCTTTTCCAAGTGTCTTAACAGCAGCTATACCAATGTGTAGAAAATAGCAGGAAAAAAACCCACTTAATGAATTTCGTAGTGGGATTTAACGTCTTATGCAACACTTTAAGTATCCCCGCACATTCCGTGTTCACAATGTGCGAAATCCCCACATTTTTTGTTTTTACATCTTGGTGAAAATTCGTAATCCACACATTGGAACACAAGAAATCAACAGTTTCTTTCTATAGGACAGAAAATCCTCTCAGCGTAGACTGTTTAACATGCATGTGCTCTCATAAAGGGACAGAGCGCTAGTTTTATTCCCACTGTAAAAAAACAAACACATTTTCTCTCATTAATTCGCCTTTAGAGATGAAGCGCCGAATGAGACATAATAAACTTTGTTAAACCCCAGTTATACATGTGTCTGGAAATCACGAGCTGCTCAGTATCCAAAATGTAAGTATACATTTAATTAGGTAATGTTTCAAAACGTAAACATTAATTCGACATGATAATGGCGTTTGATATGAAAAGAAGCAAGATCACTATGGCTATTAGGCTATTATTATCAAAGCTGTTCAGCTGCAGGGTGAAGATGAATATTTGAAACAGTCTACTTCATATCATCCTCATAAAACACCTGTTACATGTCTCATTTCTGGACCATACAGGTATTTTTGTTTTAGTTCTTTGTATATCAGTCAGTGTTGGTCTTGTTTGGGTTGTCTGATTTCATGTTATATACACATTGTTAATTCACAGATTAGGCCTAATATCTACCTACTGTATATTACACATCACAACCGATTTAGTAGCAAGTCTGTTCTCTCAGCCAATAATCAGATCTTTAACTGTGAAAACACCACACATGGGCAAAAGTTGCATGACAGCATGACTAAACGGGTGACTGAAAGCCCATCATCTCCTCCACAGATATGATGTATTTATGAATTTATATCTGTAAAGCGCATATATGGGACTACATAAGGCATAAATCATATCTTGCAAATTATAAATGTGATTCAATTTTGGGGGACATTGTATTTTTTATTTTCTTCTCCCCAATTTGGAATGCCCAATTCCCAATGTGCTCTAAGTCCTCGTGGTGGCGTAGTGACTCGCCTCAATCCGGGTGGTGGACGACGAATCTCAGTTGCCTCCGTGTCTGAGTCCGTCAATCCGTGCATCTTATCACGTGGCTTGTTGAGCGTGTTACCGCGGTGACATAGCGCGTGTGGAGGCTTCATGCTATTCTCCGCGGCATCCACGCACAACTCACCACGCGCCCCAACGAGAGCGAGAACCACATTATAGCGACCATGAGGAGGTTACCCCATGTGACTCTCCCCTCCCTAGCAACCGGGCCAATTTGGTTGCTTAGGAGACCTGGCTGGAGTCACTCAGCACACCCTGGATTCGACCTCGTGACTGCAGGGGTGGTAGTCAGCGTCTTTACTCACTGAGATACCCAGGCCCCTTGGGGACATTGAATTAAAAACATAAGATATGTAAAAAATATTTATCTTCGGACATATTTTTTAAAGCCATGATGGTAAAAACAGCTATTTGTCATTTTTGTGTTGGGGCCAGTAAAAATCTGAAGCACTGGCCCAACCAGGCCAGTAGAAAAAATTCTTAGCGTTGAGCCCTGATGTGTAAGTAGTTCTTATGTACAATTATTATGTTTTACTTGTTTGGAGATGGTTTTGGACACTTTGATAAATTATTTTTGTAATGCTATAACTTTTGATTGCTTTGTCGTATCAACACAACGTTTTCCTCAGATACATTTGACATGATCGGGAACAAAACAAAAGCAGTTTTTTGGGGCCACCTTATTTACTCCCAGAGATATATAATGTCAAATAAGAAAAATAGTAAATTTTTGGCTAAATTTTTTAGGCTGAGAGTCTCAGAATGTATCATAATCTATATAATTAAAAAAAAACGTGAAAAGTTTACAATGATACCAAACACGTGACTCTCCTTGTTTTTTGTTGTTTTGTTTTTTGACGAGTTATAAGCCTTTAATTTTGGGTATGCAACTGAAACAGGAAATCTTTAAAAACACCTTCAGAGCTTAAAGGTTCAAATACAATTCACACATGTTTTTAATTTCTGAGTTCAAAGTCATTTTGATATTTTGTCTATTAAAAAATATCTTGATGGTGTAACCATGCAGAGATAGTGAATAAAAATAAAAGTCTCATAAAAAGCTTTTTTTTTTGGCATAAGTAGTTTGGAATAATCTTTTATAACTAAAATATAATTATGTTTACAAGATTTTAAAACATAGATCATACAACATAGAGTTAGCCATTCTGTTGTCATGTGGAAAGAGAAACATAAAACTGAGAGGACCCCTTTAGACAGATATTTGATCAGTTTTCATTTATTTTTAAATTGTATCCGTTTTTATTTATCAGATGTTTTGACATTTTTGTGAAAAGGAACATTTTGTTCAGGTCAAATGGAGTAACCCTGTGAACATTTCAATGTTTGTGACTCAAAAATTCATGATATTTGTACTGTATACAATATTTTTTTCCTTAATACTTAAGTTGTGTACACTCATTATATTATATTTAATTTAATCATACAAAATTATATACTACTATTATATTACATTATATATTTTATATACACATATTATATTATATATAAGTATTGAAGGTGCAAGGAAAGTATTTTAATACCTTTTACTTGATGGTTAAATCACTTGACATTAACTGCTATATATGTTTTTCAAAAATGTATGAAAGCAACATGGACACAAAGATAACATTTCTACAAACTTGACACGTGTTTTAAACTAGATATTTGAAAGATTTATGATTATCATCTATTATTTGTCAGTGACCCACATACCCAAATAATCTGTTCAGTTATTCATTGCAAGTAACTATGAGTGAGATTGAATGCTGACCTGGCTGAACTTTGATTTCTGACAGCGCTTTCAAACACGCTCTCTTTCTCTCGTCTCCTTTAGGAACAGGCCTGGAAAAAACAAAGACAACGGTGCAGTTTACCAAAACAAGAGTATATATATATATATATATATATATATGTGGCTAGGAATGCAAGAGATACAAAAACAATCTTGAAATTTAAAACTCAAATATTTCCATGCGCTTTTTCACTCTATATAGTGCACATACTTGATAATGGCTGACACGTTGGTGATCTTGTTGAAGAAATCAAACTCGCGCTGGTAGAAGTCTTTAGCAGGACCAGACAAAGAATGTGTGATCTCTTCAACCATCTGCTCCAACAGCTCACCGATGTCCGCTGTGACATGTGACAAACCGGACACTCATATATATTTTATATATATATATATATATATATATATATATATATATATATATATATATATATATATATATATATATATATATATACATACAGTGGTGTGAAAAAGTGTTTGCCCCCTTCCTGATTTCTTATTTTTTTGCATGTTTGTCACACTTAAATGTTTCAGATCATCAAACAAGTTTAAATATTAGTCAAAGATAACACAAGTAAACACAAAATGCAGTTTTTAAATGAAGATTGTTATTATTAAGGGAAAACAAAATCCAAACCTACATGGCCCTGTGTGAAAAAGTGATTGCCCCCTAAACCTAATAACTGGTTGGACCACCAACGCTTGATTGCAGTTGTTGCTGCTAAGGGTGGTCCAACCAGTTATTAGGTTTAGGGGGCAATCACTTTTTCACACAGGGCCATGTAGGTCTGGATCAAAACTGCATTTTGTGTTTACTTGTGTTATCTTTGACTAATATTTAAACTTGTTTGATGATCTGAAACATTTAAGTGTGACAAACATGCAAAAAACTAACACTTTTTCACACCACTGTATATATATACACACTACCGGTCAAAAGTTTTGAAACACTTACTCATTCTTTATTATAATTTTTTTTTCACATTTTAGAATAATAGTAAAGTCATCAAAACTATGGAATAACATAAATGGAACTATGGGAATTATGTTGTGACTAAAAAAATCCAAAATAAATCAAAACTGTGTTATATTTGAGCATCTTCAAAGTAGTCACCCTTTGTCTAGAATGTGCAGACATGTACTCTTGACATTTTCTCAACCAACTTCTTGAGGTATCACCCTGGGATGCTTATTAAACAGTACTGAAGGAGTTCCCATTTATGTTGGGCACTTATTGGCTGCTTTTCTTTATTATTTGGTCCAAGTCATCAATTCCCAAAAATTTTTTTTTTTAATTAAATTTTAGTTTTATAATGAAATAAATTTATATGGTGGCACAATTATATTTTTGTCTACAAAACTAATTTCAAACATTTAAGCATACGCCTTCAGATCAAAAGATTTTTAAGATCATGAGAAACATTTCGGTCAAGTGTTTCAAAACTTTTGACCGGTAGTGTATATGGATACGGGTACATGCACTTTTTTCCCATGACAAATGTAAAACTGGGCAGTTTCTGTGTGACAAATTGTATATTTTGGTATGATACCCCAATAAAAGCTAGTCTCTCAATGAAATTTTGAATCTCAGAGGGGCTTTTAATGTGAATATTGAATTTTGAAACTCTCTCTGAAGTTTGTTACATACGATCTTTCTGATGTCCCTCTTCATCTAGGTAGATGTTGGTCTTCATGTTCCAGATAAACTGGTGAGCGAGGAGTTGAGACTTCTGTGCGGCCCACATTATGTACTCACGCACGTAACCCATCTGTCAAACCAAGGAAAGAATTTATATTATGTTCCTGAAGGTTTATGAGTCACCTGCAATGACTGTTTGACATTACAAGGGGTGAGGTAGTTTAGGAGGGGTCAGAGTTCAGATCTTCCTCACCTTGTCATACCGCAGAGCTTGTACAATTTGAGGAATGTAAAACAAAATTGCATCCTGAAAGAGAGAGAAGAAAAAAAAAAAAAATCACAGAGACTTTTAAAAGTAGTTCAGCCACACCGACTATGAGTCAGCATTTACTCACCCTCATGTTGTTCCAAACCACATGACTTTCTTCTGTGGAACACAAAAGGGGATGTTCAATAGTCTCAGTCACCATTTATTTTAATTGCATCTTTTTCCATACAATAAAAATGAACCTAACCTCTCCTTTGGTGTTTTCCAGAAGAAAGTCAATATGAGTTTGGAACGACATGAGGGTGAGTAAAAGCATGCAAAGGGAGTCTAAAGGTAGTAAAGACTGTAGCACCGCCCTGCTGGTACATACAGGAGGGAAGGAGCGCAGTACTTTGACTCCATACTGAGCGGTGAGTGGATGGGGGGGATACATGCTGGAGAAGTACGAGAGTCCGGTGGGTGGATCTGCAGGTGCCCAACAGAGGATGTGGCTCAGTTCTGGAGAGTCGGCATCAATAGTGTGCCACGTCACAAGGAACTATAGGGGGAAAAATATATAACACGTGAGAATAATTTGTAACAGTTGGAAGTAGTTAATAGCTGCATCCCAATTCACATACTTCCACTAGAAACAAAGTATGTACAGTTCGTACTTTTACATATGTAGCATGACGATATGCCAGTGTTGGGACATCCTACGACTGACGTCTTGATACCACAGACCCCTTTGTTGCATACTGTTTGAGTTTGCATATCTAGCTAAATTCATTTCCTTTACATTCATAATTCTTTCACTTTTAAGTTCATAAAGATTCTGCGTTTGAACGTATTTTCAATGTTCTATAATTTGTGTCAGAATGGTGGTCATGCTCTCACTTTAACAGCCTCTGGGACATCACTAACAGCACCAGGATCCAGTCGAACCAGACGGGTCACTTCAGCCACAATGGCATCTGCATTTTTAAACCTACAAAGCGAGAAAAGAGGTCATTACATTGTCTTAAAAACATGAACTCTGAAATATAAATCCATATTAAAGCTGATATGTTTCATTTTTTTTATGTTATTCCAGTTTAATATGCAGAGTCAATTACAAGTATGCTATTCGTACATTGATTTCCCCCAAAAGTGTAAAAACTGTGACTCTGTGACGCTATCAAAACATCGCTCTTTTTGTTTTGAGCGGTTCGGCACATCAACTTCTGGCACAACCAATGGCGTGAGTTTGGGGTGGGGCTACAGCTGCGTCCCGAATCACATGTGCCAGGGTGATCGAGTAATCAACTAGTCGTCCAACAACTGACTAGTCGATTAGTGGGGTCGACTACTAACATTAATATTTGAAGTTGTGGTGGTTTTAATGGGAGATGCAACTTCTTAGAGAGTGTTTTTTCTCTTTAATATTTTACCTTTAGTTATTTTATGTGCTGTTGTTACAGCAAAGCGCCACATTTACAAGACGATCACTGTCAGACGTTAAATCTTCTGCTGTGAATAATGTTCCCATTTTTGGGATATTACTACTAGATATTATTGTAATACTATCTTGCAATTCTCTGCTTTTAAATGCGCAGCTTGGTTCGCCCTGAAGCACTCCGGTTCATTCTGCATTCATAACAGTTTGTATTGGAGCCTTTCTTATTTCTATTCTTTCTTCGATAGTTTTGTGCAATAAGGTCTTATAGTTATTTAGCCTATTTATTTGTTGAATACCCATTACCATGTTGAAGTGCTGCGCTAAGTGTCCGTATATACCTCTGAAACGCGTCTGATCAGTCACATGAACATAACGGAGCCTTATTATCCTTAACATCGACCGACAAGTCGATTATGAAAATTGGTTGTTTTGCACATCCCTACACTCTACATTGCGGAAGGGGAGAGGTTATATGAACGCGATGCCTTCCTGATAAAACAACTGTAATTAGCGGTGAATGTTTCAACAAGCGAAACTTCTGTTAAGACAGCACCTTGCAATTTTAAGTTGCATGTTTCACAGTCATCTCACGTTGTGTGAGTATAAACGTTATTAGAGATATAAGTGTTGGACTGAGGTTGGCTAATGTGCTAAAGCTAGCAGCAACACATGATGACCAAGAGCGAAAAGGAACACTTTGTGATACTCTTTAATGCAGTCAACGGCAAGCGCATGTGCCAACGATGCGAACAGACGAGGACTGTCCACGCTTCGAGAAAATCTGGGCCCTGCGCAGACTGTGCTAATGATGAAATTTGCGTCACGCATAAGGCTGTCACGATTATGAAATTTGGCTGACGATTACTTGTCAAACAAATAATTGTGATTATGACGATTGTCTCTTATAGGACTTTCACAATTAATTGTCATATAAATTGTCATATTTCATAAGGTGCATGGGTGCTTCATACACTTTAAGAAGTCATTTTTACATATTTAACTTCAAATGTATAAATCAAATAATAAAATAGGGATATGATTTCCTTTCAAGGCTTTAAAAACTTATATCATATCAAGGGGCCTGGGTAGCTCAGTGGTAAAAGACGCTGGCTACCACCCCTGGAGTTCGCTAGTTTGAATCCCAGGGCATGCTGAGTGACTCCAGCCAGGTCTCCTAAGCAACCAAATTGGCCCGGTTGCTAGGGAGGGTAGAGTCACATGGGGTAACCTCCTCGTGGTTGCTATAATGTGGTTCATTCTCGGTGGGGCACGTGGTGAGTTGAGCGCGGATGCCGCGGTGGATGGCGTGAAGCCTCCACATGCACTATGTCTCCGTGGCAACGCGCTCAACAAGCCACATGATAAGATGCACGGGTTGACGGTCTCAGAAGCAGAGGCAGCTGGGATTCGTCCTCCACCACCCGGACTGAGGAGAATCACTACATGACCACAAGGACTTAAAAGCGCACTGGGAATTCCAAATTGAAAAAAAAAAAAACACATATATCAAATATAAAAATATGTCTAAATACTTTAAATATGTCTCTCTTTTTGGTCAACTTCAGTTTTGGTCAATTTCACATTTAAACTGTTGTTTTTGGAACTCATATTTTATATAATTTTTTTACCAAAAATAAAATATACATTTTTATTATATTATTACATCATATTATAATATAAAAAAAGAAACGCCCCTTTTCAGGACACTGTATTTTAAATTTTGTAAAAATCCAAATAACTTTACAGATCTTTATTGTAAAGGGTTTAAACAATGCTGTCCATGCTTGTTCAATGAACCATAAACAATGAATGAACATGCACCTGTGGAACGGTCGTTAAGACACTAACAGCTTACAGACGGTAGGCAATTAAGGTCACAGTTATAAAAACTTAGGACACTAAAGAGACCTTTCTACTGACTCTGAAAAACACCAAAAGAAAGATGCCCAGGGTCCCTGCTCATCTGCGTGAACGTGCCTTAGGCATGCTGCATGGAGGCATGAGGACTGCAGATGTGGCCAGGGCAATAAATTGCAATGTCCGTATTGTGAGATGCCTAAGACAGCCTACAGGGAGACAGGAAGGACAGCTGATTGTCCTCACAGTGGCAGACCACTTGTAACAACACCTGCACAGGATCAGTACATCCGAATATCACACCTGTGGGACAGGTAAAGGATGGCAACAACAACTGCCCGAGTTACACCAGGAACACACAATCCCTCCATCAGTCCTCAGACTGTCCGCAATAGGCTGAGAGAGGCTGGACTGAGGGATTGTAGGCCTGTTGTAAGGCAGGTCCTAACCAGACATCACCAGCAACAACATCGCCTATGGGCACAAACCCATCTTCGCTGGACCAGACAGGACTGGCAAAAAGTGCTATTCACTGACGAGTTGCGGTTTTGTCTCACCAGGGGTGATGGTCAGACTCACGTTTATCGTCGAAGGAATGAGCATTACACTGAGGCCTGTACTCTGGAGCGGGATCGATTTGGAGGTGGAGGGTCCGTCATGGTCTGGGGTGGTGTGTCACAGCATCATCGGTCATCAATCTCAACGCTGTGCATTACAGGGAAGACATCCTCCTCCCTCATGTGATACCCTTCCTGCAGGCTCATCCTGACATGACCCTCCAGCATGACAATGCCACCAGCCATACTGCTCGTTCTGTGCGTGATTTCCTGCAATACAGTAATGTCAGTGTTCTGCCATGGCCAGCGAAGAGCCCAGATCTCAACCCATTGAGCACGTCTGGGACCTGTTGGATTGGAGGGTGAGGGCTAGGGCCATTCCCCCCAGAAATGTCCAGGAAGTGCCTTGGTGGAAGAGTGGGGTAACATCTCTGGTGCAGTCCATGAGGAGGAGATGCACTGCAGTACTTAATGCAGCTGGTGGCCACACCAGATACTGACTGTACCCTTTGTTCAGGGACACATTATTCCATTTCTGTTAGTCACATGTCTGTGAAACTTGTTCAGTTTATGTCTTAGTTTAATCTTTTTATGTTCATTCAAATGTTTACACGTTAAGTTTGCTGAAAATAAAAGCAGTTGAAAGTGAGAGGAGGTTTCTATATTTGCTAATAGTAAAATATTTCTGCCCTAATTTCTTCACTTGCACACATTATTTTAATGCTCTTTTATTAAACCCACAAGCCCTTATTTCTCATGAAGCAAAACCTTTGATGAAACAAAATTTCATTTTATCACTCCACAGAAATAGATTAAGCATGCGTCTCCTCCTCTGCATCACTGCGTGTCATTAACACTCTGCATATATTAACCTGCTATGACCATGAACATTTGCAATTACACGATCATTTGAAGTGAAGCCAGAATGCTTTGCGTTCACTATCAAAGTTTATATAGTTTGTTTAGATTTTTGTGGGAGTTTGGCACGAGCCTCTGCTGACGGCACTTGAGAACCGCTCCACGTGCTCTTCCAGACAGGAGCTGCTCTGGTTGATATCCGCGATACGGCTCAGTGATGCTCAGAGTTCAACTGAATAACACACAAACGTGCCGTTTATGCCGTTTATTTATTTGCTTAAAATTCCCTTATTTAGGCATTAAAATGTGATTGAAATTTGAAGTGCACAATAACCGCGGTTAGATCAAATAACCGCGATCAGATGATTATTTAATTTATCGCGACAGGCCTAGTCATGCATACTGCGTGCGGAGCGATCAGCAACGTGGACAGCCGAAGTATACTTTGGCCTTTAGTGTCCCATTTGAGACAACTACACAAAATTCATATGTCCCTGATGAAACATATTGGTATTGCTTACAGTTTACTGCCTACATTTTTGTTTTTTCCTCCCAACTTGGAATGCCTAATTCCCAATGTGCTTTTAAGTCCTCGCGGTTGCGTAGTGATTTGCCTCAGTCCGGGTGGTGGAGGACGAATCCCAGTTGCCTCCACGTCTGAGACCATCAACCCGCGCATCTTATCACGTGGCTTGTTGAGCGCGTTGCCATGGAGACATAGCACGTGTGGAGGCTTCACGCCATCCACCACGGCAACCACGCTCAACTCATCACGCGCCCCACCGAGAACGAACCACATTATAGCAACCACGAGGAGGTTACCCCATGTGACTCTACCCTCCCTAGCAACTGGGCCAATTTGGTTGCTTAGGAGACCTGGCTGGAGTCACTCAGCACGCCCTGGGATTCGAACTAGCGAGCTAGCGAACTCCAGGGGTGGTAGCCAGCGTATTTTACCACTGAGCTACCCAGATTTTTAATCTAATATAAAAAAATAAAAAAACTTGGATTAAAATCTAAAAAAATCTAAAAACTTTTGATAGTCCAATCAAATGAGTTATCTGGTTTGTCACACCAGAAATGGAAAGTCAGATACAGTACGCATTGTGCTCTGGTTGCACATTTTAGTAAATGCAGCAGGTCATCTGAGTATTCTATGCGTACAAAAAGTTTGCATTCAAACAGCTATTATTTTTGCAATTCTGTTTGGTGATGTCAGTGGTGCAGAAATTACAGACAGACACTTTTTTAAAGCTTGTACGGCACAGGCGTGTTGTTGACATACCTGGCTGGCAGTTGCATGGCCAGGTAAGGAGCGATACTCCACGCTAGATTAACGTTATCTTTCCACTGTTTCTCACTCAAGTTGATGTATTTGGATCTCCAATTGGAGATGCTGGTCTCCACGGACTGCTCTGTGGCGATGGCCAGCTCCTGTGTGGACAGTGGGTTGTACCACGTGGTCAGTCGCTCAATCTCACCGGCCTGAAAAAAACCACAGGAATCATCAGGACTTAGGTCTTTTTGTTTTTGTTAAACAGGCATGGAGGAAGAAAAGATGACCCTACCAGCAAAGCCAAAAGTAGTGTCCTGCGTTTCATGTAGTACTTGTGTAACTGGGTTCCTCGGTTGCTCTTTTTGGACATTCCTAGAGCAAATGAAAACATGAGAAGACATCATACAAGCACTGTTTGTGGGCTTTACATTAACTTAGTTGGACGTCTACCATACATCTGTAGGCCTGGAGCTAGTATCCACTTATGGAGGTGCTTATGTAATACTTTAATTTTGCTGGCTAGCTGGTTGGATAATACTGTCCAACCCTGGTGTCCATTTTCTTTTGCAGCAGCTCAAACGAAGCTAAAAGCGGCCCACCCTGAGCAGTGCTGACCTGTGCTAGCCAGCAGGCAGATCATAGCATTAGCACATCGACTAATACGATTATACAATTAAATCGACTCAGGATGAGTGTGCTGGCCAGAAGAGCTGCTGTGTGTTTGAGCGATACCTGATTTCTTGGATGTGGTGGACATGCCGCTGGACAGGGGGACGGTGTTGATCCAACCCTGAGCGCTCTGCTGGCGCGAGCCCACGGCCATGTCCATGTTGTTTCTGGGGTCGGCGGCGTTCATCACCGACAAACTGTTCAGCGAAGGATCCTGGTTGTCTGTGAGACGATACATTGTCAAGCGAAGGATTTGGAGGAATTTTACTCCTCTCTGGTATCTAACATTGACAATATTAGGGTGAATCTCAAGAAGAACATGTCTGGAACATGTTTCAGCCCAAAATCAAAGGAAAAAATATGAATTTATAAGCGTATCTGGATGTTTCTTCAACTTCAGGCACTTTTAACACTGCTGACTTCTTGAAAGTAAAGTCTCGTTAAAACATTTTCACACTTGATTATTTCATTTGTCTACTATGTCCAGTGTTTGTACATGCATCACAGGAGATCTATGTCATTTTTGACCATTTTCGGAAAGTCCACAGTGTCATTTCCAGCACACCTCAAATTCTATATTGTGTTTAATAGAATTCTGTGCTGGAAAGGACGCTGATGGAAATGAAATTTTTAACGTTTTTCAAATAAAATGAGGCTAATTTTATAGCTATAATTTTAAGTATCCTACATACAGACAATTAAATAATATTAGTAATATTTGGCAAAATGGCAGCTTGACAAAAAGAAAACAAGTTGAAAATTGTTTGTTTTAATAAAAACAACCCATTGCACACGAAAGTGCCTGAAACTGAAGAAATGTAACATCGGTCTTTGTGTGCTTCTAGTTTAATTTTAACCGACTTGATTAAGTTATATGTTTCATTGATATGTGTAATGACTGCTGACATGTCAAAAATATTTGAGGTCAAATATCAAAGGTTTAGGGTAAACATTTACTAAATAAACATGTGAAAACCAAAAAGTGTAGCGATTATCTTTGCTCTCTCCAGAAACATTGTGCTCAGTGATGTCATATAATGGCAGTTTATGGTGACCACCTCTTCAAGCTTCAAAATGACACAAATTATAATTCAGAAGTCTAATAAATGATTGTATGCGACTCATGTCTTGTTCTGAAGGAATACGATAAGGTTTGGTGAGAAACAAACTGAAATCATATGTATTATTAAGTGAAACTCTTGACCGACCGTTGATCTCCTGTGCGCGTTCATGAGTCTGTACGCGCGCTTTAGAGCTCCTTGCAGGAGAGCAACAGTAGTTATGCAGCACGCGTGAGATGGGGCATTCAAGCGAAAACTGGTTTTGTTTAACTTCAACAGGGCCACCAGCGATATTAACAACAGAAAGCACAACATAGCTGCACACAAACCAGAGAGCAGAACTTACAACACATGTCTGAAGAGTTTGTAGTGGAGGGATAGATGCATTTCTATGTCCAGCCTTATTTTTTTGAACCGGAGTCCTCCATCAAACAGTGTGATCATGCTGAAGGTTGCTTCAGTCACACGTGTCCTAACCAGACGCCAAACGACACGCAATAAAAGTTATCTTTTCTATGTTAATCAGAGTTTTTTGTCCTAAGCAGCTGCGACGAGCAACGAGACATTCTGTCTGCTTGGTTTCTATATTTGGCGTCGCGCCGGGTAACCCCGTCCGCTATGAACTGGCACCAGTCCAAAATGCGATGCGTGGTGCGAGCATGAGGCAATCACCTGTGTTGCATAGGGGTGAGTAAACAATGACTGAATTTTCATTTTTGGGTGAACTATCCCTTTAACTGTCATGAAAATGATGCCAAAATGTAAAAAAACGTAATGGTCCTAAAAAAAAAAAAGGCTTCATTTTCTTATGGGAAATATAATTAGTTATAGTTTTGTTTTGATTTGGGGAGAAATGTGATCTGGACATGTTCTTGACAGATTTCATGAGATTCACCCGTTAAGTGAAATGCAAATTCACTTTCTCCAGCGACCCCATTTCTATCAGTCTTTCCCATTTCCAGATCTTATTTGTATTTTGCGCCATTCTTCCAGCACTTTTTCTCCTTTACCATTTGCTTTAATGAATTATTAACACACAGTATCCGAGCAACTGAGTAAAACATGAAGCGAAGCAGCTGATTTGTGGTGCTGTCTGATGAAGCACATCACACGATGGAGGGATTCTGAGGGACGAATGAAGCGTCAATTAGTTCTCTGATATTGAAATGATCATGCATTTTACATGAGAGAGTTAATGTTCTGATGAGATAATGTTTTCTACAATGGACTAGAGGAGGGTGGTGGCGTTACGAGGGAAAGAGGGGAGACGGAATGGAGCCATTTCTCAATTTGCACTCAGCGTCAAATTGATAAATTTGGTGGCCAGAATGAATGCCGTGCATTTTTAGTACTGGTTTTAAATTTGCAGGGACGCACTACAGAAAATCATTTTCTTAATCAGTGTTTTTGTCATGTTGTAAAAAAAAAAAATCTAAACATCCTAAAAACAAAATATATCTTAACTTGAGAAGCAAAATTGTGAAAGATATTAAAGACTTGTTTTTTGACAATGTATCTTCAATTAAGTTCTCATTGGCAAATATTAATACTTGTTTTATGTATAAATGCCTTTAATTTTGGTCAATTTAAACAGATTAAAAATAGATGTAGCTTAAAGCAAGAAAAACTATTTGCCAATGGGGTATATATATATATATATAATTATTATTATTAACTAAATTCAAAATACATTTTCTGAAAACAAGAGATAATTTACCAAAAATGAAAAACATTCACCCATTTACTCTGACAGCTTCAGTCTCCATTTACTGACATAGTACAGACAAAAACATGACTGTGAATGGTGACTGAGGCTAACATTCTGACTAACATTATCTTTTGTGTTGCCCTGAAGAAAGTCATACAGGTTTGGAACAACATGAGGGCGAGTAAATGTCAGCAGAATGAACTATCCCTTTAATACCTTGCTTCTCAAGTAAATTGATCTTGTTTTGAGGTTATACATTTTTACTGGAGACTGACTAAGAAAAGAGATTTTTGCAGTGTGCAAATTCAAACTGCATTAACATGCTCCTGCTGTACTGTTGTTGCACAGTTGTAGCGCGGGAAGCTTACTTAATATCGATATCGGAGACGTGCTGGAAACGATTAGCGATCCAAAAATCCCGGCAGAAAGAGAGCTTTGAGGGGGATTGGTGCCAAGCTCACCGGGTGGCACAAGTTGACTAGCTGCTAGATACTTCTTATCCGAGAGAATGCTGGCGTAAAACTTGATCATGATGCTAATGTCCTCGCGAAGACGTTTGTCACCCTGGGTGGGAAATTTAGATGCAACACTGAAAAGCACAGGAAACAATAATTAGGATCAATTCAGTTTACTAAAGGACAAAGAGAGCCAAATAAACTTTATAAAAGCAGGGGTCACACCTTTTGACCAATAAATTCCCATGTCTTTTTCAGTCAAGTTTTTAAAAAAATTAACGATTAAATATTTTGAATATTTAATTTTCTCTCTGGTACCTGAAATAATCAAAGGCGGTGGAGTATATCTTTTCTCGCAGGACATTACGGATGGTGGCATTGGTCACTACGTCCGAGTGCAGTAGGGCGAGTCCGAGCGTCAACAACCTGAGTGCACAGAAATATCATGAAATCATATTATTTTCTATGTTTGTTTATGGGCTTGACCACAAAGAGCACAGTATAAACGTAAAGTTGTGTCGCTGTCTTCTCGCTAACCTGAAACGAGGTCCGATGGCCGCTACATGGCGGTTCAAGCTGCTCTTTGGACCGCCAACATTAAGAGAGAGGGATCTATGCAGGAGACTGCTGAATATCTCCACCTGATCAGCACTGGAGTACTTTGCTATCTCAAAGCGCTGCACCAGGAACTGTAGGAATTGAAAACAAATGTAAAAATGCAGACAATTCCTTTGTCCCTCTGGTGACCACACCAAATTAGTCAAAATAATTTGTGAATGTTTACTAATTCGTAAGATGTACTTACAAAGTATGAGCATAAAACTAGAGCTAGACCGATAATCGGTTTGACCGATATTTTTTTTAACAGATATTTTAACTTTTCTGCTTTTATTTTTAAGCTGCTTCATTTTGCTTTTAAGTTTATTTTTAAGATGAACTTACAAGGTGCAAGTATGATACTAGAGGTAGACCGATAATCGGTTTGACTCAAAAAAAATTTAACCGATATTTGCACTTTTCTACACTTTTGTACTGTTCTTTAATATCAAGTCTACCGATAAATGCTAACTAGTGGGACTCGATACAATAGCATCCAATAATTACTAACAAGTATAACAACTTGCCTATTATTATTATTTTCTAAACATTCACATAAACATTTTAATAAGATTAATATATACAGATAAAATGTTTCTATTGTTGTAGTCTAATAATTATTTAGTTAGCATTTTGACAACAACAACAAAAAAACAAACGTAAAAATGTAGTACAACTTCTTCAACCACACCAAATTATTCACAACAAATTAGTGCATGTTCCCAATTCATTCGAAACTAGATGTAAACCGATAATCGGTTTGACCGATTTATTTTTACCGATATTCACACTTTGCCACACTATTCCACAGTATCCAATAGATTCAATTAAATAAATATTAACTTGAAATTCCAAGTAGTGGGTTTCTATACAATAGGACCCAACAATTATTTCACAAATATATATATATTATATTATCATCATCTAAACATTCATTTAAAACATTTCAATAATATTTATATGAAAATAAAATGTTTCTATTGTTGTAGTCTAATTATTACTTAGTATTTTGAGGGGAAAAAAATCATTAAAAGTAAAAAGTTACGCTTAAACATAAAAATGATCGGTATAGTTATTGGTTGAAAATAAATAAAACAGATTGGTCAATCTTTATATAAAAAAATGTTACATCGGAAAACTAAAAAAACTAAAAATATTAATTACTATTAATAACTATTAAATATTATAATTAAAGAGTTTCTAGATACAGTTACACAGATGTTCTGTTTTAAGAACACTAAATTGAGGAGGGTGAGATTTCCGCGCAAGGTGTGTGTGTGTGTTTGTGTGTGAGCTATTTCTGGTGTGTATCATAAGGAGCTTTCAGGAGGGTAAATCCGTTGTCCTCTCACGACAGGACAGCTACGAAAATGCCCATAAGCTTCGATGGATAAAGAAGGTAACAGGCAGTAACCTCTATCCAGATGTAGTGGGGCGTGACGTCGGGTGGGCAGGGGATGGGCTGGCTCTCCTCTGAGGCCGCGAGAGGGTCCGCCTCCACCTGAGCGTCTGAGAACAGCCCCATCTTCAGCTCAACGGTCATCAACCACGCGCCTGCCATCTCCCGCATGAACTGACCCCAGAACAAAGGGGTAATTGATTCAAAAGCATTTTGGAAAACCTGTATAGCTAATATATGCACATAAAGTGGAGTAATAATCTATTGCAATGAAAACACAGATGAAGGGGACAGAAAACATGCATACACCTATGTCTTACCTGGACTTCAATGCCAGTCCTGGCAGCCAGGAGCCACTCCCAGCAGGCTATAGCTGTTTCCATACCATTCTCTGTAAACATCTTTAACGGGGACCAGCACAGGAGATGTAGGAGCTGAGGGTCGCACTCTGCAAAATACAAGAGAAAAATCAACCCTGTTTACATTCCTTGAAGAAATATTCCAGGTTAAGTACAAGTTGAACTTAATTGAAATGTGAATGGTTGTACGTTTATATTCCTACCCTGAATATTCCTGTAATAAATGTTCCAGTTTTTGCTGTGCGTAATAAACTATCTCTACCTGTGAAATTACTTATCTTCTTTGATGATGCAACCAAGGACATGTAAAAATGTAACCAATTCATGTAGCATTTATACAACAACATGTGAGGATGCAATATTGGTATGTTTGTAATGTAGTCATGTGCCTTTGGAGCTGATCAGCAGTGCTGCTAATTTAAACATGGCTTCAGTAAAGGCTTCGGGCTGTCCTCCGTCCAGAGCTTTAGTCATTTGTCGAATCATAAGTTTATTCAGGTCTGATGTGCTCCGCGTGGCCTCTGAGAAATGAATCATGCCTGCCACCTGTGCGTGACATGCGATCAGTTAAAACATAGATTATTAAACGCTACTTTCATAAAACATCCATGTGCTTTTGTTTTATTATTTAGTTTGAAGACTGAACGAACTGTCCGTACCTCTCCAGTATAGCGGTTTCTCAGGTTGAGGGAGGCCATGAAGTTGGAGTAGTCTTTCTTTACACAGGTGGGTCTCTCTGTGAGCTGAGTGGTCTAACATAATATAGAAAACATATGGTTTGGACCCCCACATAGAAAAAAAGGCAATGGATGCAATTAAATACATTTTCTGGATCATTTTCAACCTAACATTTATGACATGCTGTTGATTAGTACACACCATAATTTTAACTCGTTCATTGTTTTTCCCATTTGTTTATATATTGTCTGTAGTAATAGACAACAGTAATTTTGGCTTGATTTTTATTTATTTATTTTTTTACTAAAACTTCTTTCGTTCACTAATCCCTCTTATTTCATGCCATGCCTGTCATATACAGACCACGTGTAACCATCCAATCAATTCTCAATGGATAAAATTAATTTATACCCTACAGTTTTCCCACCAAATATCCTTAAATGTTCTTTTATATAGATCAAGATTGAAAACATTAAATAATATAAATAAATATAATATCAAAATTACTACTTTAAACACACAATATCCCTTCTGCATGAACTAAACGAGCACAACACGTGCAGAATATGAGTGTTTGTCATCTTACACCCAGACTAGTGCTCTGACGATTATATCCAGCAAAGTGTAGGATGCTCTCTGTGGCCATAGCCAGACCTGTGTGCTGGGACAGGCCTGACACCCAGTTCTGATGTTTATTCAGGTATTCCTGTGAAAAATACACAGACATGAATATCAAATTTACAAGACAAATAGGACTGCAGAGGACATTAGCCAAATGTAGCACAATGCACACCTGTAGGTGAGATTTGGTGACTGATGGTGCCCATTTCATGGCCTCTTTCAGGATTTCTCCACAGCGGGCGGCAAAGTCTTTCACAATACTCTACACGAGACATATGACATCACATATCAGCCTGACAACAGTATCGCAAACAACAATCCATACTATAACATACTTTTAATAAGCAGTCAGATCGGCAAATTTAAACTAAAATGTAACATAAAATAAATTATATATACACACACACACACACACACACACAGTTTATGCAGTATATACTGCATATAAAGTTGTGGCCAAATATATTAGCACCCTTGGTAAAAAATGAGCAGAGAAGGCTGTGAAAAAAAATCTGCATTGTTTATCCTTTTGATCTTTCATTAAAAAAAAAGAAAACTAAACTTTAATTGAAGTAAAACAATCGAAAGAGGGGAAATATCTCATTATTAAATAAATATGTTTCTCCAAAATGCATTAGCCATAATTATTGGCCCCCTTTTATTTAATACTTTTTGCAACCTCCCTTTGCCAATGTAACAGCTCTGAGTCTTCTCTTATAATGCCTAATGAGGTTGGAGAACACATGACAAGAGATCTGAGACCATTCGTCCATAAAGAATCTCTCCAGATCCTTCAAATTTAGAGGTCCATGTTGGTGGACCCTCCTATTCAGTTCACCCCACAGGTTTTCTATGGGGTTCAGGTCAGGGGAATGGGATGGCCATGGCAGAACCTTGATTTTATGGTCAGTGAACCATTTTTTGTGTTGATTTTGATGTTTGTTTTGGATCATTGTCCTGCTGGAAGATACAACCAGGGCCCATTTTAGGCTTTCTGGCAGAGGCAGGTCAGATTTTGATTTTTTTATCTGTTGGTATTTGATAGAGTCCATGATGCGATATATCCAAACAAGATGTCCAGGACCTCTGGCAGAAAAACAGCCTCACAACAATAAAGATCCAGCACCACATTTAACCGTGGGCATTGGGTACTTCTGCATCTCTGTGTATGCTAAACCCATCTCTGGTGTTTGCTGCCAAAATCTCTTTTTATGTTTCATCTGACCATAGAACACGGTCCCATTTGAAGTTCCAGTAGTGTCTGGCAAACTGAAGATGCTTGAGTTTGTTGTTGGATGAGAACAGAGGCTTTTGTCTTCAAACCCTCCCAAACAACTTGTTGTGATGCCTTTTCCAGGCTGATTCTTAAGATCTCCAGTTCATTGGAACGTGTTAATTATTGTGCTGATGGTGGAAATGGGCATTTATTTTCTTTTTGCCACTTCCCATTTTGTGAAACTCAACAACCTTTTGCCGCACATCATAAATTTATTCTCTGGTCTAACCCACTGTGATTGATGATTAAGGGAATCTGACCTGTGTGTTACCTCATAATTATACCCCTGTGAAACACAAAGTCATGGCTGAACAATTTCATCTTCCTAGTCACCCAGGTGCACTAAAAATGTAAAATATGAAGGGGAATATACTTCAGATATACTCATAAGAATTTCTAGGGGTGCCAATAATTGTGGCCAATGTGTTTTGGAGAAAAATATTTATTTAATAATGAGATACTTACTTCCCCTTTCAATTGTTTTACTTCAATTAAAGGTCAGATTTTTGTGAATTTTTTGAATGAAAGATCAAAAGGATAAACAATGCAGATTTTTTTTTTCACAGCCTTCTTTGCTCATATTTAACAAGGGTGCCAATATTTCTGGCCACCACTGTATATATATATATATATATATATATATATGTAAAATGGCTTATTAATGACAGAGGTCTGAGGACAATGACCAGACTGGTCCAAGCTGACAGGACAGTAACCCAAATAACCACACATTACAACAGTTCTATGCAGAAAAGCATTTCTGAACATACAACACGTTGAACATTGAGGCGGATGGGCTACAGCAGCAGAAGACCCCTCCAGGTACCACTACTCTCAACTTAGAACAGAAAACTGAGGCTGCAGTAGGTGCAGGCTCACCAAAACTGGACAGTAGACGATTGGAATAACATCGCCTGGTCTGACAAATCTGGATTTCTGCTGAGGTACACAGATGGTAGTCCCACTGCAGCCTCAGTTTTCTGTTCTTGGCTGACAGAAGTAGGTCCCAACGTGGTCTTCTGCTGTTTTAGGCCATCCGCCTCAAATTTTGATATGTTGTGCATTCTGAGATAATAATCTGCTCACTACAATTGTACAGAGCGGTTATCTGAGTTACTATAGCCTTTCTGTCAGCTCCAACCAATCTGGCCATTCTCCTCTGACCTCTCTCATCAACAAGGATTTTTCTTTTGTTTTTTGCACCATTCTCTTTACACTCTAGAGACTACTGTGTGTGAAAATCCCAGGACATCAGCAGTTATAGAAATACTCAAACCAGCCCATCTGGCACCAACAATCATGCCATGGTCCAAAATACTGAGATCACATTTTTTCCCCATTCTGATGGTTGATGTGAACATTAACTGAAGCTCCTGACCCGTATCTGCATCATTATATACATTACAATGCTGCCACACGATTGGTTGATTAGATAATCGCATGAATAAGCAGATGTACAGGTGCACCTAATAAAGTGGCCAGTGAGTGTATATTTATATATAAATATATATATAAAAATGTATACATATCTAATATTCATTAAAAATATTAAATATATACTATATGCAGGTATATAGATAAAAATATATATAAATATAAAAAAATATATATATAAATGTATGTATAGTAAATAATAAAATAATACATATAATTAAATACAAATATATTTATTTTAGATAAACATTTTAAATATTTTTAATTCATATCAATAAATAAAGTATTAACAACTAACTAAACTACAATACATGCAATAACAACATTTTCAATAAGTAGTCAAATAAGCATATTTAAAAAAGTAAAATGTAATAAAAATAAGATTTGTTTTAATTTTTTATTTATAGTTATACTGGATTTTAACACATAAATTAATATAGAAACTAATAAAATAGGTAAATACAAAATACAAGTGAAAAATAATGGGTGGTGTAAAAGTACCTCTCTGGCTTCATACGTGTCTGGCACTGTGATTCGGTATGGAGTGTCTGGTATGTCATAATATGGCTGGTCTTTGTGGATGTCCTGCAGGAAAGGTTAAGGTCAATAGTGTTTTATAAACACCTCCTGTAATAAATCGTTGAATATCTCCATATGAGAAAGCAGATAATTGAGTGATCTGAGCAAAATAAGAGTAACTTACAGCACTGAGTGAAACCGAGAGGGTCTGCAAGATATCCAGCATTGTCTTCAGGACACGACCGCTCCACAACAGATGCGGAAAACTACAAGAAATACAAAGAAACATAGTACGGTTAGATAGAACCTCTAAAGACGTAAACCCGAGTTATCCTGACGCTTAATATGTTACGTGCTTTTTGCTGTTCAGATTAGAAAAAAACTAAACTAAACGGATATGCTTGAATCTGATTTTGATTGCCAGTGCGAACAAAGCTTTAGACAGTCTATGTAATCTGTGTACAACAATGCTTTAAAATGAAGGTTGATATCTTTTGATGTGGTATTTCAAACCTAAATTCTGATTGAATGATATTGTTGAACGCTTCTAAATAAAAGACACGATTCAGTCAGGAATCAGTTCTAAGTGTAATGGAGAAGGACTCACGTTTCTGCAAGGCCTGACAGATATTTGTCAGCCACCCTTCGGATTCTCTTGTGAATATGGTTGAAATTGACCAATAGGAATTGAGCATGACACTCTAACTCCTCCTCATGGGTTTTAGTCTTCGGCTAGCAATAAAGATATGATATGAGAAATTAGTTTTTGCTTTAACCAACCGCAACCGTCAAAACGGCAAGACATTTCGTCAGTCACTTAGTTTCAATTTCTGTCGGGTTGCCGTGGGTAGCTATTATTTTTTCATTTACCTTGTCAGCCATCATCTGAAGAAAGACGTCAAACACTTTGTCGCCAACTGCAATTACGCACTGCATCATTCCTGGATATGAGGATTTGACGAACAGATTCACACCAGGATTTACATATAATCATTCAATAAATGTACTGGAAAAAAAAAAAAGTACTAAAACTGAAACAAGTTCATTCATGCTCCATAAAATAATGATTGAAACACTAAGAAATTATTAAATGGTGTAGCTCACCTGATTTATCCTTCTGGATAGCTCGGTCCTCGAAATAACGGAACATCACTTGGAATCGATCCGAGTCTAGGGAGCGCAGCACCCTGAGATGTAGAAACAAAATTGACAAGTCAAAATAAAAGTCGGAGGGTAATTTCGGACAAAACCAGTGATCTCTGCTGATCCGACCGGGCATTCTTTCATACCTCATGTATTCCAGCCGATAGACGGACAGCAGGTAGGTGGACATGGCAAAGTCCAGTTTATTAATGAGAGCAGCGACCTCAGGAGGAGGGTCCAGAAGGTTTGTGATGGTGCTCCTTAAATCATTCAATTCAGCCTGCAAGACACCAAATAAAAACATGGATTTCACATAAGAAATAAGAGAAAATAGAAAGCTTCAGCATTAACGATCAGGCTTTCTATCTTTATCACAAGGGCAAAGACGAGCATATTTACTGCGGTGACAGTATCGTTTTTGAGGGCAGAGTTATACTGCAGCTCAGAGCGTAGCGGCTCTCCACTCGGGAACGTCAGCAGGGGCGATTTGGTTGCGATTTCACACACTCCCTCGTACCATTCCTCCGGCCACAAACCTAAAGCGTGATTTGTCAAAATCAGTCTTCAGAGTATTTTTTACATAGTAACTTAAGTAGAAGTGGCAGTATTACTACACAGAAATCTGTTGGTAGAAAAATGTAAACAAAAATATTAACAAAGTATATAGATTTATAAATAAAACATTTCTGACCTGAACCCTCTACGGCGAAGCCCATGACGACTGAATAGAGCCAGAAATCTCTGAACAGCTTCTGTAGTCTCGGTTTGGCCTCTTTAATGGGCAGCAAACGTTTGGTCAGCTATTAGATAAAAACAAATAATCAGATAAACCAATAAGAGCAACATGCCACAATGAGGTTTTAACAAAAACAACTACGTCTGCATGTCCAGACTATGGGGTGCTGAATGTAAAATTCATTTAGTCAGCTATAGCAATGAAAACATTACATTTATTCATTTAGTAGACATTTTTATCCAAATATGGAAAAACAAGCAATTTATCACAAAGCAAACAACAATATTTACAGTGCCTCCCAATGCACCTTTTTTATACATTTATGGTTAAAACATATATATTTTTAAAACCTTTTAAATATAAATATAAATGTGAAAACAAGAGTATAAATCTCAAAATCTAAATATGACCTCTAAATATACATTTCAATTTTAATGCAAAATATAAATGTTGAACTAAACATTTAGTGGCTCCCAATTTTACCAAAATATGTTTAATATTGTTAAATATTTGTAATATATTTAACAATTATTCCCTCGGAAAATCTAAAATTTTTATACATATGTAAAAAAAAAAAAAGAAAAAAGAAAAAAAAAAGAAAAGTAAAACCTTTTAAATATAAATATAAACGTGAAATCAGAATGTAAATCTTAAAATCAAAACATTAACTCTAAATATAAATGTAAATGTTACGACAAATAAAATTAACATTTTGTGCTGCTCAATTTGACCAGATTTAGCTAAATATGCCTTTTTTTTTTACAGTGCTGTTATAAAACGGCTAATTTTTATACATTCATAGTTAAAAAAAAAATACATAAAAAACTATTAAATATAAAAATAAACATGAAATCAAAATGTAAATCTTTAAATCTAAATATTAACTCTAAATACACATTTAAATTTGAGTGCCGACCAATTTTACCAGATTTAGCTAATTATGCTCTTTTAAAATCTAATCTAATTTTCATACATCTACGGTTAAAAAATTATTAAATATACCTATTAAATATAAATATAAACTTGAAATCAGAATGTAAATCTTAAAATCAAAACATTAACTCCAAATATAAATGTAAGTTTTACGACTAAACATTTTGTGCCGTCCGACTGTATCAGATTTAACTATTTTAGCTTTTTTTTTTTTAAATAAAGCTGTTATAAAACGGCAAATATTTATACATTTATGGTTAAAAAAAAAAAAAAAAAATATATATATATATATATATATATATATATATATATATATATATATATATATATATATATATATATATTTTTTTTTTTAAACTATTAAGTATAAAAATAAACATTAAATTGGAATGTAAATCTTAAAATCTAAATATAAACTCTAAATATACATTAACATTTTACGAAAAAATATAAATAATGAACTAAACATTTAGTGCCGCCCAATTTTACCAAATGTAGTTATATATGCTCTTTTGAAAACTATCATGTCGTAAAACATCTAATTTGTATAAATATATTGTTAAAAATATACATTTAAAAAAACCTATTAAATATAAATATAAACTTTAAATCAGAATTTAAATCTTAAAAATGAAACACTAACTCTAAATATAAATGTACATTTTACGAATTTAACGAAAGACGAATGAAAATTTAAATGCCGCCCAACTTCACCAGATTTAGCTAAAAATGCTTTTTAAAAATAATGCTGTTGTAAAACGTCTAATTTTTATAAATGTATGGTTAAAATAAAATAAAAACTATTAAATATAAATGTTAAATTAAAATGTAAAGCTTAAAATCTAAATATTACCTCTAAATATATATTTCAATATTGACTTGAAATATTAATCATGAACTAAACATTGAGACAACAAATTGGTGCCATTTGTGGTGGATAAAACTTGAATAACTTGTTTTTTGTAAGCACTTAATTTGCCTTCGGCACCCCATAATACACTGTAAAAATGTCTGTCAGCATTACAGAAAGCGCATCACTTACCACAGCAATGACGGGAATGAGAACTCCTAAATTACCAGCACTGCTTGACGCCTGAGGACAAATGAACAGAAGTGGAATTATTTAAATATACAAACAGAAAACTTTGCATTTTATAACTCAAAAATAAAATTTTGAGGCCAAACATTTCATCACTTTAGCGCTTTCACCGGTGAATGCTGAATCCAAATCCCATTATTGCAGTAACACTGATCTGGTTTGGATTAAAACGATCCTTCCTGATGCTATTAAGGACTGATAACATTAAGCAGACTACACTGCATTTCAACATTCACTCTTACTTTACAATAAACAGGACCATAGAGTGAATGCTATTATACAATGTTTTTGTTCTCCCCAATTTGGAATGCTCAATTCCCAATGTGCTCAAAGTCCTCGTGGTGGCGTAGTGATTCGCCTCAATCCGGGTGTTGGAGGATGAATCCCAGTTGCCTCCGCGTCCGAGACCGTCAATCCGCGCATCTTATCACGTGGCTTGTTGAGCGCGTTACCGCGGAGACGTAGCGCGTGTGGAGGCTTCACGCTATTCTCCGCGGCATCCATGCACAACTCGCCACGCACCCCACTGAGAGCGAGAACCACATTATAGCGACCACGAGGAGGTTACCTCATGTGACTCTACCCTCCCTAGCAACCGGGCCAATTTGGTTGCTTAGGAGACCTGGCTGGAGTCACTCAGCACACCCTGGATTCGAACTTGTGAACTCCAGGGGTGGTAGTCAGCTTCTTTACTCACTGAGCTACTCGGGCCCCCCTCTATTATACAATGTTATACAATGCAATATTCTTAGACACTGCTAATCGATGCAGTCCGTCAATTTTATTTATTGTTGGCCGTTTGACCTTTAATTGACAGTTTAGTTGAGAGAGACAAGAAAGTTGAGACAAGAAGTGGATCAGGACATGATGCAGGTCGGAGTCAAAGTTCTTATGTGTCACAATCAATTTGTGCAATTGTCTTTATTTATTGTCATGTATCTACTCAACACCATGTTAAAGCGTTAGTTAATTTAAAATGAAAATTCTGTCATAATTTAACGTTAAACATCATAGACGTAAAACCTGCCAAGATCTATGTGCATATTTCTAAAAATGTCTCATTTTGTTTTCCAAAGAAAAACAAAAGTCATATGGGTTTGTAAAGACATGAGAATGAGTAAATAATGACAGAAAACAGTGCCCGATGTTTGTACCTTGAGGGCGGGGCCCTTCTCACTGGCTCTTTCACTGGCCCGTTTGCCCTCCAGCCCGAGCTGAACAAACAGCTCCAGAAGGTTCACCAGAAGCTCATCCACCATTTGCTCAGTCTGAAGATTTGCAGCGATGTTCGCCAGAGCATTGATCACGGCCAGAGAACAGTGCCTGAACCAATTACAAGACAGTACTGAGTTACCTGACAGCTTAAAGATATACTTGTCTTGACAAGATAAAAACTGCATTGAGAACGCACTTATGAATTGTGCAAATTAAGAGCAGAGACAACAGTGCCAATTAATCACCTGTATCCATGATCCTTGTAGCCTTTGTTGGAGTAAACCATAGAGCTGGCCTTCACACTTATCTGCTGGAATAAGTTCCACACTTCCTGATAAATGTATTGCTGCCGGAAACAAACAGAGCGGAGAGATTAGCACCACTGACCAATCAAACAATCCCTATACAGCACAGTAAAAGTATTCAATACGTTCATGCACTAGCCTATATTCCAAGTCATCTGAAGCCATATGATCACATTGTGGTTGCCATATTTTATTTGGCGCCGCATACTCTGCTCATCATTTATTTGTTATTAAATAGAGATTTGTGAAGCTGTTAAAGGAATATTCCAGGTTCAATACAAGTTAAGCTCAAATGACAGCATTTGTGGCATAATGCTGATTACCACAAAAATTAATTTAGACGCGTCCCACGTTTTCTTTAAAACAAAAGCAAAAATCTGGGTTACAGTGAGGCACTTACAATGGAAGTCAATGGGGCCAATCCGTAAACATTAAAATACTCACCGTTTCAAAAGTATAGACACAAGACAAAAACATTATGTGTGTTAACATGATTTTAGTGTGATAAAATTGCTTAATCATCTTTTAAGTAGTTACATCCAATTTTGCAACTTTGTTGCCATGACGACGTAATGCTGTAAACCCTGTAATCCCGCAAAAACAACGATTTAAACAACCTTACAGCTCAAATAATACACAAGTTAACAAAATAATTATATATGCTTTTACAAAATTACAAGCTTCACATTTCTGCCTTTAAACCCTCCAAAAATTGTCCCCATTCACTTCCATTGTAAGTGCCTCACTGGAACTTCAATTTTTGCCTTTTTAACACTTTAAGCTTTGAAGGTGTTTTTAAAGATTTCCTGTTTCAGTGGCATACCCAAAATTAAAGGCTTATAACTTGACAAAAGAAACAAGGAGGGTCAAGTATTTGGTATCATTGTAAAGAAAACGTTAACATTTTTTAATGATATAGATTATGATACATTCTGAGACTTTCTGCCTAACAAAAAAAATAATCACAAAAATCTGAGCCAAAATTGTACTTATTTGACATTATGTAACTCATAAATAAGGTGTCTCTGAAAAACTGCTTTTGTTTTGTTCCCAATCATGTCAAGAGTGTCTGAGAAAAAGTTTGTGTTGATACGACAAACCAATCAAAAGTTATAGCATTATAAAAATAGTTTATCATAGTGTCCAAAACCATCTCCAAACAAATAAAACATAATAATTGTACATAAGAACTAATTACACATGCAAACACAACAATGACTAAAGGTTTGCATAGCATGAAGACACGATTTTAATAATGAGATTTCACAGAATGAGTTTCATTCTGTGCCATCTGAGTCATCATTGAGTCTGTGTCATGTATTTGGCGCCATCTCCTGGTGGCCATATGTAACATTGTGCTTCATGTGGATTATCTAATGATCTATGCATCTGATTACCTTGTGTGTGGGCTCGTTAGAAAGATAATCACCTCCTCTAAGAAATGATATGTGATATTTTATGTTCTGTTTATTTTTCAAAGCACTTGTTCAGTTTTGGTCATAATGCCTACATGCACTGTAAAGTAGAGCTTCTAAGCGATACTTACTTTTGGGTTGGTCAAGACTGTAGTTATTAATATTTTGACAATTATTATTTTTTTTTTAAATGGTGGGCCTATCCTAGCTTAAAGGGTTAAAGAAAAGGAGGGACGAGTCAAAGTAAATTTTTGTGGTAATCAATATTATCCCACAAATGCTGTCGATTGAGCTTAACTTGTATTGAACCTGAAATATTTCTTTACATTTTGGTCTGTTTATAAAGTAATTGCATGGCTTCAGAAATCCTGTTTGGCACTTGACAGCAGGCAGTAATTATTTATTTCTATTTTTATAGTAAAAATCTGTGTGAAGACTTTTAAAAAATAAAATCCTTTTGTGCTCCACAGAATATAGAAAGTCATCCAGTTTTAGAGCGACATTATGGTGAGTAAATAATGGCCACATTTTCATTTTTGGGTGAGGTATTCCTTTAAATGCACTAAACTAAACTATCCTTCTGTGTGTGTACAGAATGCAAGAGTCACTCCAAAAACCAGCTATGCTTGAAATAGTGCACAAAAACAAAACAGTCATGTGCATCAGTTAGGGCTCAAAATAATGACACAGATTTGGATCACACCAGTTATAAGCAGGAATGTGCGAGTGTACAGTTGTACCAGACAAC
Source organism: Myxocyprinus asiaticus (assembly GCF_019703515.2). Classification (NCBI taxonomy): domain Eukaryota; kingdom Metazoa; phylum Chordata; class Actinopteri; order Cypriniformes; family Catostomidae; genus Myxocyprinus; species Myxocyprinus asiaticus. The sequence continues at coordinate 34,676,239 of NC_059386.1, read as the reverse complement.
AAAGTCTCATAGTGTACCATTTGTGTTGTGAGGCAGCAAGCAAGACTATCACGTTAGGTTTGTGTGTTTTAAAGACAGAACTGCATCCATACGTTTCCTGTGATGACCATACAGCCCAGCTGATCTATGATCAGAACGTCCAGCTGTGATGGCGGCTGACAGAACTTCTGCTGTAGGATCTGTAGAATGGGCTCCATCACACGAGGAGTGTCTCTCAGTGCCACGGCGATGTGTCCTAACGCCCGTATGGTGTGATCGGGGATGAGGTGGGCATCTCTGATGGAGGGAGACACAAATAACACTGAATTTTTTTTACAATTTGTACTCATACAATTTGCCACTCCTAGAACATAAAAAACAACAGGTTTGCTCATTTTCTTCAAGTGCACTTTAGTGAGTTGAGAGTTTCTATTAACTATTGAATGGCCAATAAAATGGTCTCTAAAACTAGGTGCAACGTGATGTTCTGAGCATCAAGTCATTTTTTTGTACCTCACTAAAAGCAAAATACTGAGTAAAGTATGGAATTATATTAATGACATATATCTTTGGGAAAAAGCACACACTGAATTGCACTTACTGAATTCATTTTCTGGGGATGCAATTTCATACGGTTGTATATTTAAGCTGTGAATATTTCAATTGAAAACGTTTCACACAAAATTTCAATAATAATCTTTCACCATCCATTTTTTCACATATATTATCAATATTTTATTTGAAATATTGACAACCATTTGAAATTGCATCACCCAAAAATGCAAGCACTGTTTTTTGTTTTTTTTTTGGGGGGGGGGGGGGGATTTTTCACCTTTTTCTCCAATGCCCAATTCCCAATGTGCTTTTAAGTCCTCGTGGTTGCGTAGTGATTCGCCTCAGTCCAGGTGGCGGAGGACGAATCTCAGTTGCCTCCACGTCTGAGACCATCAACCCGCGCATCTTATCACATGGCTTGTTGAGCGCGTTGCCACGGAGACATAGCGTGTGTGGAGGCTTCACGCTACCCACCGCGGCAAGCGCGCTAAACTCACCACGCGCCCCACTGAGAGCGAACCACATTATAGCGACCACGAGGAGGTTACCCCATGTGACTCTACCCTCCCTAGCAACCGGGCCAATTTGGTTGCTTAGGAGAACTGGCTGGAGTCACTCAGCACACCCTGGGATTCAAACTAGCGAGCTAGCGAACTCCAGGGGTGGTAGCCAGTGTATTTTACCACTGAGCTACTCAGGCCCCCCAATGCAAGCACTGTTAATGCAATTCATTTATTTTTCAATTAACTCAATTCAGTGCACTTTTTTGTTATAAAAACATTTGTCATTAATATACTTCCATAGTACAAAATTATGGCCAATCACAACATATGTGATTTTTACTACACAGTATGTGGAGGGGAATATTGGGTTAATGAAATGTAACTGTGGGCGGAGCTACTCAATGCAATGCAACAGACACAGAACACAAGATGCCGACAAAATGTCAGTTTACAATCATAGCTGGTTAAGACAGAAATGTATAAAGGGAAGAGATGTGATTTATCGATTGAAACTTGTTTTTGCCATCGTTACTAAGTTACTAAATAGTAAATTCAGTTCATTCAATAACATACTTGTCATTTTCCTGGGAGATGTACAGACGGTTGGAAAGACTGGCGAGAAAAGCCTCCACAATGACTGAGTCCATAGATAAGCCTGCTTTTAAACACCTAGATTTGAAAATAATTTGAAGAAAGGTTACTTACTAGTAACTAGTAACTTATTAGCTACTAGTAACAAGTGATTTATTAAATAGTATCTGTCCCCAGTCTATTTCACAAATGGTTAACCATGTACAAAAAGTCAAAAACATACTGATTGTTACTCTATATAAACATACCATATATATATATATCTCAAAGTTTACGCTAAGAAATTTTGGTGCCGGCTAACGTGTCCTGGAATGATAAACTTTGCCAGACAAATTGTAAAAAAATCCGGTCATCTCATTTCGCTGTTTATTTTGCGCTATTTTTAACGCGATGGACTATGCATAATAATGCAATATAATAATGACACACAATCAAGTCAAATGAACGATAAACATTTGTTCATTATAGCTTCTTTTTCATGAGACGCGGGTATAAGGAATAACGGGAATAACGCAGGCTGCTTTTTGCCAATGTGTGGGATCCAATGCGGTGCGCTCGCAGATTAGGAATTCACAAGCTTCGGGAAAGTTAAAACTCTCCGTGATCACTGGGATATCATCATGCTGTACACTTGTGGCATGAACTAAAAAGGTTGCTGACGCTTCCTGTTCAGTGTGTCCGACAATTTCAAACATTTGGATTTTTTAACGGTCAAAACCGGTAATTAACTGCTAACGGAAACCCTGGTATCTCCTGGGATTTTCACACACAACAGTGTCTAGAATTTACTCTTAATGGTGCCAAAAACAAAAAAACATCCAGTGAGCAGCAGTTCTGTGGACGGAAACGCCTTGTTGATGAGAGAGGTCAACAGAGAATGACCAGACTGGTTCAAATTGATTAAGTCTACGGTAACTCAGATAACCACTCTGTACAATTGTGGTGAGAAGAATATCATCTCAGAATGCTATTCTGAGATGCAGGTTGGCGCTGTTTTGGCGGCACGAGGGGGACCTACACAATATTAGACAGGTGTTTTTAATGATGTGGCTGATCAGTGTATATATACTGTACACACACACACATATATATATATATATACACACACACACACACACAGTATACAGATGAATTGTTTCAACAGTGGCCTACATTAGTGTAAAATGTCATTTGTTAAAACACAATCTGTAAACCTGTAATTCTAATAAGTATTAAAAAGTACATACTGTGCTACCAATGATAAAGTATGCACTTTTAAATACGAAGTAAGTCAGTTCAGCAGTACTGCGGCATACCACGTCATAATTTTGCTTAATAATGCAACTTTTGCAAACCAGTCCAGGGTATATAGGCAATAACAGCCCAAAAAGCATACATGGATGTACACTTACAAAATCTAACAGAAATAGTAGTCCATCTGGACATCTTTGGCATATTAGTTTTAACGTACTATGATCTGGAACGCAGCATGCCTAATCTCACATTCTGTACAGGATGGATCGCATATGAATTAGGATTCATGGCTTTCATCTGAACACATTTCTAAAGCGGCAGATGATGTTTACCTGCAGATATTGTCGATGGAGATGTCTCGGAGCTGCTCGTACATGGACGGCTGACTCTTCTTACTGGAGTGAGAGCTGAATGTAGACTGAGAATGCTCATTGGTCACATGGATTTTGATCTCTCCAGTTCCTGTTTATGAGGGAATGGAGCTCAAACTACTGCTTACATTGATAATCTGACTGTTTCTTTATCTCAACTTACTGTTTGTCGATGATTTTTGATGTACACCGTGAATTAAAAAAAAGAAAGCGTTAACCTGAAAATCATAAAGTATCCATGAGAATGCGTGGGATAGATCTCACCTGTAGAGTACTGACTGTGGTACTTGTAGAGTTTAACAAGTACAGGTGAGGGCACAACCAGGAAGTCTCTCAAAGACATGGTGACAGAGTGAGCAACCACTGGGAAACGCTCACACAACCTTCCGAGACCCTGTAACACACCAAAAAACACATTTATACCTCTTTCCTGCATATTCAAAGTAGAGTGCCGTTTGCTTATGATGTACGTGATCATCTATGGTGTTTTGAGTTTTTAATCTGAATGCGGCTGTGAATGAGATTTGGAGCTGCGCTGAATAACGACGTAAAAACCGAATGACTACAGCAGGCTTGGAATATAGCGCATGAGTAATAGGGACTACATTTATGGTGCTTTAAACCTTCAGATCTGGTTCATTTTTTGGTGGCGCTCATTTGCGAAGCAGAGGTTTTCAGGTCTTATCTTGTTTTTTTTAAAGTAACATAAATGCAAAAGTGATCGAGTTCTGTAAAAAGTTCAGATTCTAAGCTTTCAAATGGAATCACACATGACTGACTTGTTGATCCAGGGACTTTTATATGGTAATCATAAACTTATTACACGCTCCTGGCCGCGCCCACAGAGTTTAAGGTGTTTTTATCTTTTTGGAACTAGTAAGACGTGTTCATTGGATGCAAAAGGGTTGTTTAGTTGCATTGCTTCAGGATATTGTGAGAAGGGGGCAGAACTCTGTACAAACCTGTAAACAACAGATGAGGAGGGGCATGTGTGCGATGATGACCTTACTGGACGTCTTGGACTGCAGTTTCTCCGACAGTTTCGTGCAGAGATTCTCCGCACCTGACAGACACAACCATTCAAACGAAAGGTTAGATTTGTTGCATTACATACATGACGCACATGATATAGAAATTCCCTCAGTCTCACCCTGCTCCTCTGTGACGGCCCACACCATGAGGTCGACGCAGGCAGCATTGGCCTGACAGCGCAGTTTGAGCGGGTTTAACTCGCTGTGCAGATACTCCACGTCATGCAGGATTCTCTGCAGCTCCGACTGACTGCTGCTGAACTGCTCCAGAACAAAATCATGAACCTCTTTCACAAATGACGTCTGCAGGTCTGCACAAACAACACAACAGATTTTTCAAAAGACTCATTCAAAAGAACGATTCACTGACGAATCAGACATCACTATGGCTTGCTGTATTTTTACTCTACACAAGAGCAATATCTAGATCATGAAACATTTTACAGCAGAGAAAAACTGCAAAAATATATATTTGCTATCAAAATCACTCTTATTCATTTTTATGACTTTTTTGCTAAAAAATTCTCTGATATTTCCAGGTTTTTCATGACCAGGGAGGTTTTTCACACCCTGTTAAAAGAACATGTTTACCTTTCATGTAGTATAAGGTGTCCCTCAACATTTTAAATACAGCCAGATATAGAGGATCACTGAAGGTCTTGTAGAACAGATTAGCACCTGGATTCAACTGCAATGAAGAGCAAATGCCCACAAATCAAAAGACAGTCTTTTTAACAAAACAAACATAAAGCAGAAGTTTCCAAATCGGCACAGTTACCTCCAGAACTCCAACCATAGTCTGATCCAGTGTCTTCAAAAAGGATTCTGACACAAACTGCTCGACCTATCAGACAAGAGAAAGGAAAGTCAGTACTTGATAAAAGCACAGCTTAAGATGAAACCTGACGTACAGTAGCTGAAGGTACTATGGTATTATATGACTGGCTTACTACTGGCACTGACCATTTGCAGAAGATGTCTCAGTAAATCCAGCGGTACATCAAACTCTGTACTGTTGCTGCCCGTAAAGAGCGGTGAGACAGAGAAACTGGAGCTTATGGTGGAAAAATAGTAGTCTGGATCCACAGTACTGCCGTCAGGTAGATATGAACCTGCCGGACCAAGACTGAGTTATAATCCATCAAACCAGCACACATTAAGTTATGATAATAGCTCGACAGAAGGTAGTAGGAATTAATAAATGTTCCTGGATCAACATGCCTTTACACCAATCACAGGCCACAAATTGAATAGGTAGGGTATATTGAAAAGGAGATCAGGATTTGAGTTAGGAAATAGAACAACAAGCCTATCAATCACTGCTCAATTATTTTAGAAATATGGTTTGCTTTCGGGTTAGAGCTATACTTGTTTTATAGGAAAGTTGTTCCAGGAACATGTCGTTATTGGGTAAATAACATATTATGTGCATATTGTAAAACTGAGTTATTGCAACATAAAACAAACAAAAACAATAAATCAAGATAGAACACAAAACAATATAAACGAAAAAGACAAAAAAACACAATAAAAAACAGAACAAAAAACACAAACAAAACATAAAAAACAAAAAACATGACAGAACACAAAACAAAACAAAAAACAACAACACAATGCAAACTAAAACAAAAAAACACAACACATCAACACAATCAAAACAAAAAAACTAAACTAAAAAAAAAAAAAAAACACACACAAAAAACAAGACAGAACACAAAACAAAATAAATAAAAGCAAAAAACTAAACTAAAGGAAAAACCACAAAAAATAAGACAGAACACAAAACGATATATAAAACAAAAAAGACAGAAGACAAAAAACACAAACAAACACAAAAAACAAGACAGAACACAAAACAATATAAATAAAAGCAAACATAAAAAACACAGAAAACAAGACAAAACACATAATAAAATGAAAAATACAGAAGACAAAACTAAACACAACAACAGAACAAACAAAAAAATAAAAAAACAAGACAGAACACAAAACAAAATAATTCAAAACAAAACATAAAAAACAAAACCACACACACACACACACACAAACAGAATAACACAACAAAACACAAGAAAAAACCCACAACAAAACAAAAGACAAAGAACAAAAAAGAACAAAAGTGAAAACCTTTTACAGGAACAAAATAAAACACAACAAAATACAAATAAAAGTAAAAAAAAAAACAAAATAACACAAACAAACACACACACACAAAGTCCTTTTACAATACTTACCACAAAAGAAACATCAGACATCAAGCTTTACTCATTTTTTATTCTAAATTTTTAAGGGTATTTTTGCCAAGTTTTACTGATAAAGACAGAAAAGACATGCGGCAAATGTCGGATTCGACATTGCTGTTTTATTTTTAAAATCACCTTCAAAGTAAGGAGCAGAGGGGTCAGCAGGAGAACTCGGAGGAAGTCCGGCACGCTCCGGACTGGCCTAAGAGACATCATCACAAACAGTCGATCATTGGTTCTAACCAAGCATAATCTTTCATTTCAACAAATGCTATAAAACAACTATATACTAAGTCAAATAACTGACAATACTAGTGCTTTTTCTAAAATGTGAAATATATCTTGTTTATCTAATGTTTTTGATCATTGGGCACACTCTCATTTTCAAGATGCATGCGCCCCCTGATGGTGGAAAGTGTAAATCAGTCCTGGTACCTGCTGTGAGATGCTGGAAACACTGCTGGTTTTGCGACGTAGAGAGTCACTCTGGCAAACAGTGAGGAAGGAGCTGGGCAGGATGGAGCGGAAATCGTTGAAGGATCGCCGTCGGGTCACCTCCACCTCTCCTGTGCCTAAAAGTTGAGGGGTCACCCGTGGGAACAGCTTGGACAGCAGCGGCTCTTCAGTGTTGCTGTAGCGGCCGAAGGCTCGCACCACGCCAAGCAGACAGGGCATGGTGTATTTACACAGGTACTCTGGTGAGTCAAATTGTGATAGAGTAATAACAGAGACAGCTTTCTTAATAAATGTCTCTGGTCTTTTCAAGCACATTTTTCTACAGAAAAAACGCCTGCTTTCATAATCTTGTCAATATTCGATAACTTTTTCTGCCTCTAAACGACTTATTTTTCTGCCTCTAAAAATATTTTGATGACACCGCCAAGGCTGTGGGCGAGGTGAAATAAACAAATAAATATCTTAGCCAAAATCATGAGTCCCGTCCTGCATTATTTCCCTCAGAATATTCTGTTTCTCTGGGACAAATGCCGCATTATGGAAGTTAAATGCGCTCAGAATGCCATATTGCTTTGGCGCTGACCTTTATCTTGACCTTCAGTGTTCTGACATGTTTCCTGAAGCACCTGCATGAGATTCATTACAGCCTCCAAAATCTGAAAAAGACAGGAAATGGAACTAAATACACACACACAAACACACACATATATGCATTAATATATAAATACACATATCATTCTTATCTCTTTTGTTTCATGGTGAGAAATGAAGTTTCCAAACCAAATTATTCATTAATCTTTACATTTTTAGGACAATGCTGTTGGTTAAAATTTGAAAAGTAAATTTGGATTGGTTTAGATTGGTTCTGCTTGTAACAAACATCATCATCGCCATCACTGAACACACCTGGATTCTCTTCAACTCGTCCATCTGAGCGACATCAAAGAGCATCGTCACCAAACAGAAGGAGAAATTCTCTGCAACAGGGAGTGTTTCTGACAACGCAAGAATGGAGATACACATGATATGAGCAGGGATAAAGAAAATGGAAAAAAGGAAAGCTCCTAAAAATACAGACCTCTTCCTTTCCTCTCTGCGCTCTCTTCGATCCATTGCACCCTTAGCAATCCCTTCAGCAAACCCAACAAGTAGGGGACGATAGTGTCCTTGTGCTGCAGAAGTAAATAGATAACTAAGTAAGTAACACAGACCAATATTGCTCAAAAACACAACAAACAAATTTGCTTTGATTAACATAAGATTCAATAACTACACCGCATGTGTAGTTCCCCATAGTCATTGAATAATAAGGCAGTACCTGCAGGTCAGACTCTACTAGGAAGATGCCCAGGGCGATCACAGCATCTCTCCTTCTCTCGTCCAGCTGGAAAACACCCCGGATGTCCACAGGACACATGCATTGTAGCTTCTGGACCTATATTTCACAAATATATTTTGAAATGTATTTAAATGTGCCACTTTTATCATACAAAAGCAATGAGAGCCAGTGCAATCCAATTTAGAACATTAGCCTTTACTGGTGTAATAAATATCTAATTAAACATTTTATGTGCACTTCTACAACCCCAATTCCGAAAAGGTTGGGACAGTATGAAAAATGCTAATTAAAAACAAAAAGGAGTGATCTGTAAATTTTATTCACCCTTTGCTATATTGAAAGCTCTACAACTACACATTATATGATGTTTTACCTTGTGAATTTCATTGTTTGTTTGTTTTTGTTTTTTTGGAAAATGTACAGTAATTTCAAATCAGATGATTGCAACATGCTCCAAAAAGTTGAGACAGGGGCAATTTAAGACTAATAACAATTAAAGGCGATGTGAAACAGGAGGTGTTAAACAGGTGAGGCAATCGTGTCATAGTATATAAGGAGCCTCCAAAAACAGCCTAGTCCTTCAAGAGCAAGGATCATTTGAGACTTGTCAATTTGCCATCAGATGCTTCAGCAAATAATCCAGCACTTTGAGAACAATGTTCCCCAAAGACAAATTGGAAGGATTTTGGGCATTTCACCCTCTACAATGCACAATATAGTTAAAAGATTAAAGGAATCTGGTCAAATCTCGGTGCGTAAAGGGCAAGACAAAAACCACTTCTGAATTTGTGTGATCTCTGATCCCTCAGACATCACTGTCTGAAAAAACATCATTCACCTGTAATGGATATCATGAACATGGGTTTGAGGTTACTTTAGTAAACACCACTTGCCGCTGCATCCACAGATGCAAGTTAAGAATTTACTATGTAAAGGAGAAGCCATACATCAACACTGTCCAGAAGTGATGCAGACTTCTCTGGTCTCGGTCTCATATTAGATGGAAAGCAGAACAGTGGAACTGTGTTTTTTGGTCCGATGAGTCCACATTTCAAATAGTTTTTGAAAAACACAGCCTTTGTGTTCTTTGGGCCAAAGAAGAAAAGGACCATCCAAGCTGTTATCAGTGTCAGGTCCAAAAGCCAGTGTCTGTATGTGCCAGGTGTATGTCATTGCCCATGGCATGGGTAGCTCGCACATCTGTGAGAACACCATGAATGCAGACAGATATGTACACATTTTGGAGCAACATATACTACCATTGAGCACCGTCGTTTCAAGGGACGTCCCTGCATTTTCCAGCAGGACAACTTCAAACCACATACTGGCTGGATTTCAAGTGCATGGCTGTGTAAGCAGAGAGTGAGGAGGCTAGATTGGCCTGCCTGCAGTCCTGACCATCTCCAATTGAGAATGTGTGGTGCATTATGAAGCGCACAATACGGCAACGAAGACGCCGTACAATTGTGCAGCTAAAGACCAACATAATGGATGAATGGGGGAAAATTCCACTTTCTAATCTTAACAAACTTGTGTCTTCAGTGACTAAATGCTTAATAAGTGTTATTAGAAGAACTTTTTGGACAGTCATGTTGCAATCATCTGATTTGAAATTACTGTAGTACATTTAAAAAAACAAAAACAAAAAAAACAATGAAATGTACAGGGTAAAACATCATATAATGTGTAGTTGTGGTGCTTTCAATATACTGTAGCAAAGGGTGAATATAATTTACAAATCACTCATTTTTGTTTTTATTAGCATTTTTCATACTGTCCCAACTTTTTCTGAATTTGGGTTGTATGTGGTTATATGTGCAATGCATAGTCTGTCCACCATCATGTTGGTTATGGCAAGCATAATAAATGTGCATAATAATTACACACAAAAGTTTCCACATGACACGTAATAAGGAATTTTATTACCTATACTTCTGCATATTACCACATACTACTGCTGTAGTCAGGGAAAATAACACATTGGTTCTGTATTATAATAAATTACACAGAAGTTTCCTTTAGCCTCCTGAGACCCCTGCATGACTACTGTGTGCTTTTTCCATTCCCCTTTTAGATTTGTAACTAGTAGCACCTAATAAACATAAAAAATAAAAAATATATTTTCCTAGAGCAAATAGTTTTCCTAAAAATGTGTGTTCACATATGTGGACAGTGGAACTAAGTTGTAAAATTTTAAATAATACCAAGATATAGAAAGTCCAATTTTTTTTTCTTCCCAAATTGGTGTATTATGTTTCCAGACGTGTTGGTTATTCATGTTTTTGAAATGTTACAGACATCACGTCAGAAATTAGCATAATTAATTCTGTTTCAAAGTAATGTCCAGCATCATCCAATCACTGTCAATCATGTTAAAATAAAATGATATTATAAATTCTGAATCTATGTACTGATTATCATTGTCCCATGTATGTCAAACATGTTGAGTGATCCAAACATCATCTGCAGCCTGAAACTGAACTTTTGATAGGAAGTTTGGATTGAATACACTTAGATGCATAGAGAGCTATAGGATGCTCCCTTGCTCCCTATTTAGTGAATGACTTAACCTCCAGTGTGCTGTCTGTCTGCACTGATCTCAGAACAGTTCGAAATGCACCTTATTTTCATCCTAACTCCATATAAAGCCTATGAAAGCATTCATTGATTCTCAATGTGATAATGCATAGTGAAATTAAGATATTTTAAGGAAAATGAGCCTACAGTCCATGTACGTGGTCATTGTGTTTAACAGCGTGCCGTTTCATGATCAACTGATTAAAATAGCATATCGAATGAAACTAGAGACTCTAATCTTTTGACTCAAACAGGTTTTAATATAAAAACTAAATGAGGTTTCTTACCAAATGTAGTTATGTTGGCGATTCTCCCAAAGAAAAACTCAGCTGAGATCAGCGCCGTTGTTTTGTCACATGACTTGGTGTGTCGAAAGTTTAACCCTTTACTGACAGCCTAGAGTCTCCTGAACTGAGATCAGTCAGATTAAATTAAATTAAATTATGCATAGCCTCTAGCGAAGCCAAAATGTAATGTCCACGCATGTTGACGCTGGGTCTCAGGAGGTTAGAAATTATAAGAATACCAGTTAAACAATGTCAAAAAAAATGCCCAAAACTCTGTACAACAGACACCTGAATATCACATGCAAAAACTAAAAGACTTTTATGGCACCAGGGTGTCAGGTGATTTTAGTTAAACAAGTAAATCTTGACCAGATTTAGTTCTGTGCTAAATAACAGGTTACTCATGTCACAGTAAATATTGATGTGGCTTTTATAAAAACTGGACACAGGGAATGTTGTTCCAGTGTATCTGACAACATTATTTTGCTCTCAGAGTCACACGTAACATTGGGCACTTTTCAATACAGGTCCAACCTGTCAAAATCCTTTCTTGTTTTTCGCGTCATGTCAGATATTAATAACGTATTGAAAAAAAGAAAAGACCAAGCCAGACTGGTTTTGTGGCACTGGGATGTAAAGAATAGAAAGAAAAAATGTATCTAAATGAAATGTATATTCTCACACTGTAACTGACTGTTCCATCTGAATCTGTATTGTAACCAACAGTGTTGGGTGTAATGCATTACTAAGTAATTAATTACTGTAATTAAATTACTTTTTCATTGGAAAAAATAAAGTAAGTGATTACTCTTAATTTTTCAGTAATTTAATTAGTTACTTCTGATGTAATTGCGTTAAATACTGTATAGACTATAGAACAATTCAATATCAAACAATAGTGAATTTAAAATCGAAATTTAACATCTAATGTTAAAATATATGTTTTCTAATTTAACGCTGCCCCTTTAAATTCTTTGGCCAGTTCATGAATAATTTATTTAATTTTATATGATTTATGTGAAAGAATTCAAAGAACACTTTCATGTCTATTCTTGTATTTTTCATCTGGTCGAGGTTGATCAGGGTTTTAGAAAGTAATTAGTAATAAGTAATGCAATGACTTTTCAGACAGAGTAATTAGTACAGTAATCTAATTACACTGTAGATGATGTAATTAGTAGTTAGTAATTAATAACTTTTTTAAGAGTAACCCAACACTGGTAACCAAACAGTAAGTCATCCAAACAAGCAATTATTAGCTTGACTATTGTAATTAAATTAGATTAAACTTCATATATGTACAGGATTGAATCTAATTTAATTTAATATCTTTACTTCTAATTCGCGTTTTTAGGTGTAAACAGGTTATACTGGGAAAAACAACGACTTTATAACGCTTATGTGAGCTGGTTTGAATGGCTGAACATCAACATTAGTGCATACATGTACGTAAAAGCTTTATAAATCACATATAACATCCGTTATGTGGTTTGTTTTGGTTGTGTTAGCGGTTAGCTCCTGATGCTAACAGGAAGTAAAAGTCTCACCTTGTCGATCGGCGCGGGTCGATGAGCGGCCAGTGAGCGCGCCAGAGACAGTACAGTGTTAAAGTAAAAACCTCTCGACATCCCTTTCGACGACATTTTTATTTAATTATAAAACAACTACAACATATCTACATGTTAAAATGAAACGCTCTCTGGAGCGGATAAGAGCTGCGGCTACGGAAAGCCCGGAAAGACAATTGACAAGGTCACTCAATCGAGCATCATTTACGCGTTCGCTTTTTCGAGTCTCTGCTTCACTCCAGTTATATAGATCTTTGTACTTCAATTATATAGAAGCATACTTAGTTTATAGGCAACATCGGGGGGGGGGGGGGGGGGTTGCGGGGAGACACCTCTTAACCCTTAAATGCATGGGTGTTTCATCAAACATTATTACATACTCAGATCATGTATATATCACAAATGGATCAACAAAATGCCCAGACAGTGTCAAATTTTCAAAGCATTTTCAAGACAATAAGAATAAAATAGAAGAGAACATATTCTGATTTTGATGTTTTATTTGATCATATATCAATGAGATACTATATCAACTGGATTCATTACTTCCACACTGAAATTTCATTAGACGCAACTGGCTGTCAAACACATATTGAGCTGCACATAATCTACACATAATTTACACATAGGCTACACATATGTATTTTTTGAGTCTAAATAGACACACAACTTATATAATTTCAGTAGTACACCCAAATGACAATAGTCAAATCATAGTGTTCATGTGTTACACTTGCTATAGTTTACTTCCCTGTAGCTTCCTCGTCAAATATCAATGTAAAATGTAAATCAAGTCAATCACTGTCAGCGCCACCTTGAGTAAGAAATAACATGTGTAATATGTATGTGGAATACTGACAATTCGCCATTGTCACACAGCAAATCAACTTGATATAGTATTTATTTGCATGAATATAGTACTCATCTGTCTTGTAAAAAAACAAATAAATATATCATGTGATAGTAAACTTACATATATAAATATGAAATAATTATAAAAATTATTTATTGAAGCGCAAATAAATAAATAAATAAAATTACATATCTCTGGTCTTTACTGACCCTATACAATTATAGTAACCAAGCTGTTAATATAAATATATACAGCTCTGGGAAAAATTAAGAGACCACTGCAAAATGATCAGTTTCTCTGGATTTACTATTTATAGATATGTGTTTGAGTAAAATGAACATTTTTGTTTTATTCTATAAAGTACTGACAACATTTCTCCCAAATTCCAAATAAAAATATTGTCATTTAGAGCATTTATTTGCAGAAAATTACAACTGGTCAAAATAACAAAAAAAAAAATGCAGTGTTTTCAGACGTCGAATAATGCAAAGAAAACAAGTTCATATTCATTTATAAACAACACAATACTGATGTTTTAACTTAGGAAGAGTTCAGAAATCAGTATTTGGTGGAATAACCCTGATTTTCAATCTCAGCTTTCATGTGTCTTGGCATGCTCTCTACCAGTCTTTCACATTGCTGTTGGGTGACTTTATGCCACTCCTGGCGCAAAAATTCAAACGGCTCGGCTTTGTTTGATGGCTTGTGGCCATCCATCTTCCTCTTGATCACATTCCAGAGGTTTTCAATGGGGTTCAGGTCTGGAGATTGGGCTGGCCATGATAGGGTCTTGATACGGTGGTCCTCCATCCACACCTTGATTGACCTGGCTGTGTGGTATGGAGCATTGTCCTGCCGGAAAAACCAATCCTCAGAGTTGGGGAACATTGTCAGAGCAGAAGGAAGCAAGTTTTCTTCCAGGATAACCTTGAATGTGGCTTGATTCATGCGTCCTTCACAAAGACGAATCTGCCCGATTCCAGCCTTGCTGAAGCACCCCCAGATGATCACCGATCCTCCACCAAATTTCACAGTGGGTGCGTGACACTGTGGCTTGAAGGCCTGTCCGGGTCTCCGTCTAACCATTAGACGACCAGGTGGAGGATCAGTGATGACCTGGGGGTGCTTCAGCAAGGCTGGAATCAGGCAGATTCGTCTTTGTGAAGGACGCATGAATAAAACCACGTTCAAGGTTGTCCTGGAAGAAAACTATAATAAATAATAATGTTCTATAAAATTAAAGGGATAGTTCACCCCAAAATTAAAATTCTCATCATTTACTCACCCTCATGACATTCCAGATGTGTGAGACTTTCTTTCTTCTTTCTTTTAGAAGAATATTTTAGCTCTGTAGTTTCATACAATGCAAGTGAATGGTGGCTAGAACTTCGAAGCTAAAAAAAAAGCATACAAAAGGCATAAAAGTAATCAATACGACTCCAGTGGTTTAATCCATGTCTTCTGAAGCCATGTTATAGGTGTGTGTGAGAAAGAGATCAGTATTGAAGTCCTTTTTACTGGAAAGTGAAAGTGGAGATTTATAGTAAAACATGGCTTAAATATTGATCTGTTACTCACCCACATCTATCATAATGCTTCTGAAGACATGGATTAAACCACTGAAGTCAACTGGATTACTTTAATGCCGCCTTTATGTGCTTTTTTGAGCTTCGAAATTCTGGCCACCATTCACTTGCATTGTATGGAACTACAGAGCTGAAATATTCCTCTAAATACTCCAAATGTGATTATTTACACATTATAAAGTATTGTAACAAAGAGAACAAATTGAGTGTTATGATTTGGATTGTATTTCTGGTATTCTAGGACTAGAATTGCCACTTAAAAATGAAATGAAGAAATCGATTATCAATCGAATTATTCGAACATAAAAATAAATCAATTTTTAAATGGAAAAATTAAGTCACTTTTAAATCTTTTTGTTTAATTCATGCTTTAAAGTTAAATATACCAACAATATAATTACATTTTTAAATTGACAATAAATATATTTTGAACGGTTTAATTCATGTTTTAAAATGTAGTTAAAAATAACATTAAACTATTTAATAAATAATTTAAAATGCATTTCAGTTGCTTTTCTTGACTCATTGTTTTGTTAGATTTGACATTTTAAAACATTAAATAAATAGTTTCAAATGTTTATTCATTCGTCTATTTAAATAGATATTTAATTTATTATTTTGTTATATTTACTACTTTACAAATTAAACAAACAGCTTTAAATGTCAATTTATTTGTCAGTTAAAAATATTTATTTTCATTTATACATTTGAATCAATAAATTTATATTTCATTTATTCATTTTATTTAGGTGGCACTTCTAGTCCACCATTCCTTTCTGAACAAAAATGTACAACTTAAAATCTTGCAAGTTTCCCTCAAGCTGCAATTTGTATGACAAATTTCTTGCTATGTTCCTCGTTTGTAAGTCGCATTGGATAAAAGCATCTACTAAATGACTAAATGTTAGTTAAGTATATTTTTGAGCTATTAAAAGGGATTTTTGTATCTCACACCCAAATAGAACAAATACATTTTTATTTATCCTAATTTAATAGTAAGAGAAGAATACAACATACTCATTTGTCCAGTCAGCATAATTTTTCTAAATTAGAACATCAAATGAAGGCACATTGTTTCCATGAACATTAGAAATGTACACAGATTTACATTTTTCATTAGCATGGCAATTAATGCATATATTAGGTCACACATCTGGAATGCGCTCAGATTTCTTTTACAGAAACACTAAATAAAATCTTGTTTATTTCCTGAAATCCAACATGATTCAGTGATGCCATTTCATTCACAAAAGCAGGCTCACAATATATCAGATTTGGCTGCAACATGATAAAAAAATAAATAAAATAAGATACAAAAAAACTCAATTACATCAGTGAAGAACTACAGGCACAAATGTTCTTACACTCAAAAAAAAAAAAAAAATTATTTTTTTTAAAGATTTACCCATTTATGCAAAAACATTCCATCAAATTGAACAGAGTAATCTTTAATAAAACACAATTATCAAAACCTAATTATTTTAAGGTTTATTAATTTAATTTGGTTAAAAATTACACCGTTCAATTTGATGGAATTTTGTCATGAAACTGAAATGCATAAATCTTAAAAATAGGCTCAAATATTTTTTGAGTGTATTGACAATCAATTGTGTCAACTGAATTCTCCCATATCACTCATGATGTATGGAGAATGCAAAACATGTTACATAAACAGTCGTACCCTGACTACAGTATTTTTAAAACATACTACGTATAATAAGTTAAGTCATTGTTATTTCACTGGTCTGGTGTGAAACACAATACTTCAACTTAATTACAATCGAAAACAAAAGTGAAGTCACTTTTTTTAAAATGTTATTTGTTACATGTCAGTCTGCAGTGTTATTCTAGAAGACATTGTGTTCACTTGCCCTCAAAAGCTTTTGTGCGATCGTAGCAGTAGCAGATTTTTAAGAAGTTTTGAGGTAGGAATGCAGAACCACTGGAACATAAAAACAATCAAACTGATACACATTTAAGGCATGTACTGATATAGGATCAGTATTTAAGAGACTCTGGCTAGATCTGTTAAATAATACATCATCATCATAAACTGCATTCAAATAATGTTAAATAATTCAACATATTTCTAATGTAACCCGGATCTTTGGTGAGGCTAAATACGGTCCAGTTTTCATTAGGTTTGAGTGTTTTTTGCACAGCATGTTGTGTGCTATTCAGTTCAGATATTTGGTTGTACAATTAAATCTGTCCTTAAACAGAGCAAAGGCACTCCAAAAATTCAATTTCATAACAAAACTAGAACTGCGTAATCCACACATAAAATATGTTTTAGATAATTGAATTTGGTTAAAGATTATGCAATTAAAGTTGATGAAATTTTGTTATGAAATTCAAATGTGTAAATCTAAAAATTAGGCTTAAATATTTTTTTGAGTGAGGTTTAAGTTGAGAATAATTGTATGTAATTTATTGCAATGATCATATAAATGCAAAGAAAAATATAGAATGTATATTAATGCAGGCACTTAAAATAATCACAAACCCTGAATTACTATCAAATCTATAATGCGAAAGTGCATGTATTATGTACAACTATAGGGTATAAAACATGCATATCTTAACATGAAAAGCTTTGTTGTATTGTAGGGTTAAATTTATGCTTCATCTTAGGATGTGACAACAGTTTAAGATCATTTAAAAGATCTTTTCTAAGATGCACAAGATTCTCTGTCTTAAGTTTTATGGTGTTTAAATTAGTAGCCTAAGAAAACAAAATGAAAGCGTATGTAATGTATGCTGGTAAATTGCACTTAAGAATATATAATATTGTTAAAACTAGAACACTAACAAAAGTCAACCTTTAAATGTTTCAGAACATTTTTCCTATTCAGAAATATCTATTATTAAAATTGGATTTAGGGTTAAAAAAACACAAATATTTATCTTTAGTCTAATTTTCAAGTATTTGGCATCTTTCTCACATTAGTTGGGGAAATCTTGATTAAATAAGAAGAATTAAGTACATTCCAGTGACTATTTGTCGTCAGCTGTACGCAGGTATTTTGGCCCCTGTGTAAATGTTCCCACATCAGTATGATGTCACGAAGGCCAACTCCGCCCATCACCATATTTGGTCAGTATCACAGCTCCATTAATCCGTCTTCCACACTTTGTTGAGAACTTTCACAACTTCCTCATAGATGATGAACACAATAGCCACGTCCAGACACACTCGACCTAACCTGGGAACGGTGCCTTTGTAGAATCTAGTGCACAGAGACATTTAAGTGAGTACATAAAAAAATCTCACCCATATACTTTCATATACTCGACAACATATCATGTTGACTTACGCTGCCGGTCCCTCGTGTTTCATGATCTTGATGGCACAGTCAACAGTGCTCTTATATTTGTGAGCCTCCAACCCCTGTCAGTATCATTATATGTTACATTTAATAACATTAAACAATCATGTTTCCTTTTTCACAATGTTGTATTTTCTTACACACCTGCATTCTAGTTTTGATCACATCCAGCGGTGTATTACCAAACACACTTGCAGCTCCAGCAATCGCTCCAAACATTCCAGTTATGAAGGGGTTAATAGTCTTATTGGGGTTATCACCTGTTTTATGAGAATAAATAGTGATAATTATTAGCCAGAGTGATTGATTCATACAGATCCTTCGATAAATACACAATGATAATTCTACTCAATTACTAGAGGTCGACCAATAGCGGATTTCGCGGATGCCGATAACCGATTAATCGGACGATAGTTTTTAAAATCTATTTTTAGAATGTAAAAAACTATTTGTAGTCTTTCCTTACTATGACGGGCACAGACACAGAGGCTACAAGAGCCCAAAGTGAACAAAATCCCAGATGCAGTTTGTTGTACAGATTTGGGGCATAACGTGGGACTTTTAACTATAAACAAGCCCTGAATACACCAATTATTTCCGGACTCTTATTCTGAAATGACGGAATGCACTACATTTAAAGGGATAGTTCACCCAAAAATGAGAATTCAGTCATTGTTTACTCACCCCTGTGTTGTTATAACCCTTTATGACTTTCTTTCTTTTTCTGAACACAAAGGGAGAAACTGTGAATAAATGTTGTGCTCAGTGATGTCATACAATGCCAGTTTATGGTGACCACCTCTTCAAGCTTCAAAAGAACACAAAAGTGTAATTCAGAAATCTAATAACTTATTCCATGCCCTATCATGAACGTGCACAGAAGATCATTTTCACTAAATAATGCTTTAGATTTTGGTTTGTTTCTCATCAAACCTTATCGTATGCTTTCATAACAATCATGAGTCTAATGAAATAATTTTTTAGACTTCTGAATTATACTTTGAAGCTTGAAGAGGTGGTCGCCATAAACTGCCATTGTATGACATCACTGAGCACAACATGTTTTCACAATTTCTCCCTTTGTGTTAAGAAAAAGAAAGAAAGGGGGCCTGGTTAGCTCAGCGGGTATTGACGCTGACTATCACCCCTGAAGTCACGAGTTCAAATTCAGGGTGTGCTGAGTGACTCCAGCCAGGTCTCCTAAGCAACTAAATTGGCCCGGTTGCTAGGGAGAGTAGAATCACATGGGGCAACCTCCTCGTGGTCACGATTAGTGGTTCTCGATCTCAATGGGGCGTGTGGCAAGTTGTGTGTGGATCGTGGAGAGTAGCATGAGCCTCCACATGCTGCGAGTCTCCGCGGTGTCATGCACAACGAGTCACGTGATAAGATGCGCGGATTGACGGTCTCAGAAGCGGAGGCAACTGAGACTCGTTCTCCACCACCCGGATTGAGGTGAGTAACCGTGCCACCACGAGGACCTACTAAGTAGTGGGAATTGGGCATGCCAAATTGGGAGAAAAGGGGATAAATAAATAAAATAAAAAGAAAGGAAGTAATTTAGAGTTACAACAACCCAGGGGTAAGTAAACAATGACTGAAGTTTCAATTTTGGGTGAATTATCCCCTAAGTATTGATCAATTTAAGCTAGGACCCGCTTTATATCAGGTGTCTTTAACTACTATGTACTTAAGCATTTGATACATGTACTTCTTATGTACATGCATTGTACTTATATTTAAAGTACCTATATTTAATTACATCTGCAGTTACACTGTTAACCTTACCCTTGACCCTAAAACTAACCCTAACCCAAACTTTACTCTAACCCCTAACCCTAACTCATAAACCTACCCATACCTCAACCTCAGTAGCAGCAAATGTGAATCTTGTGAGAATTTTGTAGAACAACATGCAGTTACACAATAAATGCATTGTGTATTGTATGTATTTAAATGTTAGTACATTGAAGTTAAAGACACAAAATATAATATATACAGATACACACATAATAAATATATGACAATATTTATTCATATTTGTAGTGATGAAAGATTTAAATTGAGCACATCCCCTGAGGTGTCAATGAATATTTTTATTTCACGTCTAGAGGCCGCTGTTAAACTGTATAAAATCAAGCCGTTCTAACAGTTGAATCCTTCAAGAAGATTTAGAAGAAAAAAAAAATAACGGCAACTATCAACATATATTTTTGCTGGTATTTCAAGTATTTCAAACAAGTATTTCAAAAAAAGCACCGGTTAATCGTAAAAGCGATATATCGGTTAGAATTGATGGCTTCATTTCACACACCTTTGTACCAGTTTCTCAATGAGGTCATTACATAGAATCGTATGGCCTGGTTTGATCCCTGCTTCAGTACAGTCGCTGTCAAGCCCTGATAAGTTCCTTTGAGTCCTGAAAGAATACAAAACAGCTTAAATGCACTCGTGATTTATGAGACTTACAAACTAGACTAACACAATCTTAAGAATATTATTGGATGCATGACTATAATGACTAAAATAATGGATTAGATCTGAAGGTGAATGGAGTGTGACAGTCTGATGGATTGTTGGCAATGTTTTAAAAAAATAAATGATTTAAATTATACTTTCAGGTAAATAAAAAAGCTAGTTATTTGAGACAGACAAAAAACACAAAAATAATTTAATTTTCAAAAATAAATTTACACAGCAGCTTAGTTGGCATGCATGCATATATAAAGTAAATCTATAAAATCTAAATCTGTTAATCTTGATAAAGTTCTCTATATAAACTGTTTCAGTTCATTTCTTTTTTCAGATGAAACTGTTGTAAGTGGGTTTGTTTTCCAGAAGGTGGTGCTGCAGTGGAACTCATGCACTCCTTAAATGTACCTTGTGTTCTCACTATTTCTCTGACTCCGTGGAAAAAGCCTCTATACTTTGGGTTTGCTGAGGTCTGATCGTGGATAAATTTCACCTAAAATTGACAGAAAAACAGACTTAAAGTGTATATATTTTTTTATTGTTTATTTTATTGGTTTTCCCCTCATATTTCAAAGAGATGTATGCATTTTTAATCAATGTACTATCAGAAACAGACACTCTATGTCTGCTTATCATAATCTGTCATCACATCAGTATGTTCTTGCATGAAAAACCTGACATTTCCAAGCTTGTGGTTTGAAAGCCAGACTAACTATTACCAATGAGTGATACAGCACAACTAAAATGCAATAGTATTTCAGATTGTCCTGGTGGGAAATGCTGAACACTGTGCCTAGATTACATCGCTTTGCTTACTTGCAATGTAACCAATCTAGAACACTTCCATTATATAATTTCACTTAAGGAGCATTTTAGTTATGTTGTGTTACATTGTTTGCTTTCAGTGTAGATGGACGAATCCCAAAGTATTAGGCCCTTAACTATCAATTAGTGATGCACCGATGTATCGGCCGCCGATAATTATCAGCCAGTTTATGATCAAATTAAAACCATCAGCAAAACTCTGTGAATTCAAATGCACAATCCATAAATAATGATGCCACAGAATGTAGAAGGGTTGGCACTCCAAAGAACATTGAATAAAAATGAAATTACTTCTCATTCTCACATTAATGAGGAAAACCGTTGTTACGTGACACTTGTGAAAGCAGCACTTCCCTATACATGATAAGGTAAAACCAAACGCTTTGAAAACAGCAAAGTTTGACTTCTGAGAAATTGGTATGGTATCCATTAAGGCTGCATAATTGATTGAGTTAAGTTTGAAATCGCAATTAGGTCTTGCACAATTACAAAAGCTTGAAAGGCTTAGTTTAAAAATAGACTTTAGACACTTTAGGGATTGTGTAAGCAAGCAGCGCCCTCTAGCGGTATGGACAACATTTTCCATTACACAACTATAGAATTTAAAAGGGCGTTTTGTTCCTTTGGTAGCTTTTTAGTTTTAACTGATGTGGTTGACATTTCTGTGGAATTGCCCAACATAAAATGTTTGCATACTATGAATTTGTGATGTTCTATTATATATAGATAAACATGTAAAATGTGAGTTCTGTTGTTTTGAACTGCAAAAACAGAAGTGCAAAAATTTTTTAGAAGTATAATTATTTAATTTTATTTTTTTATATCAAGCATCATGCTATGATATTTAGTTATTTTTCAATTTATTTATTTTTAGCATCTATTTATCTTTCATTGTGGCTCTCGTTAAAATTTTGGCCTTTCATGTGTTCAACCGAGCCAATCCATGTTCAATGAAAATTACTTATTGTTGGAACAAAATATTTTGTACCTCTTTGTACGTTTTTAAAACACAGTTCCTGAGCAAAACAGTGACAAAATAAGGTAAGTGGCAAAATATCGGTATCGGTGTTAGCCAATAGCTATTTGTTAAAATCGGTATTGGCCAAAAATGTTCATATCGGTGCATCCCTACTATTAATGCATTATTTAAAAAGCATTTTCAGTTAAATATCATCTCACACACCTTAACAGTCTCCATAGGACACACCACAACAACAGCCTCTGCCACTCCTGCACCCAGACCGCAGATTAACCCTTGTGTGCTGTCCAGTTTACCAGACTCATCCCTCATCTTATTACTAAGGAACTCAAACATGCCAAACCTGCAGGCGAAGAGAACACATCACAGTACAGAACCTAAAGTGCCTTTTCATAGCAAAAAACTTCCAAAAAACAAAACACTGTTTTTTTAACCTTTGTTGGGGTGCTGTGGTATAGTGGTTAACTCTCAGGGATGGTAACATGAGGGTTTCTGGTTCGACCCCTGCAAGGCCTCATTGTGGTCTTGATCATTGCCTAGAAGTTACGGAAGCGTATTCTGCTGGCATTTCTGCGCCACCAAACAGAACTGCAAAAATAAACGCTGTTTTCAAACAGCATTCAGAATTTGCCGCGTCTGCCGTTGATCGGACAAACAGATAGTCCCGTCCACAACTTAAGCCATCGGTTGAGTCAATGTTGTTGTGTCGGGCTGAACAGGTTGCTCAAAACAAACATTGGATATTTTATTGCACCACTTGCGATGTGCTTGGTTTGAATATGCGCTAGCATGAATGTGATTTGAGAGCTACAGTGGAGGAGAACATTTTAAATGAATAAAGGCCTGTTCACACCAAACCAATTTTTTAGATGCAATTGTTCATTCCGAATGAGCTTTTGAACGGTAACAATGGATTCCTATGGCGCTACTCACAGTGGGTCAGACAAATCATCCGTTTTGTTTTCTTCAGACTGCGATAAAATATGACTGACCAATGAGATAAGAGATTTTTGTCATTTTTCCATAGTTGCTCCATCTGCTCAATCCAGCGCATTGGTGGCGCTAATTAACTGGCAAACACATGCATTAGACGTGCAGCTGATCACACGTGATAATTATATACTTAAAAATAAATAATTGCATGAACACTTTGTACTGCAAACATAACCCCTGTCTGTTTTTGAAAGTCTGCTTAATGGTGTTTTGTCTTAATGTATATCAATGTCCCTGTATATTCTCATGCCATTAAAAATAGTAGCGAAGTTCGGCAAGTTGGTTTGCACCAAGTTTGTTGTAAAATATCCCATCAAAAGATGTTACATGAGAGCTTGGCAGTACAACACTGTAGATGTTGTTGAACTTTGTATGACAAATTGCTTGCTATGTTCCTCATTTGCAAGTCGCTTTGGATAAAAGCGTCTGCTAAATGACTAAATGTAAGTGTCTTGTATCTTTGTCTTTTTGTCAAATTTTAAAATACTATTTTGCTTCGAATCAAAGTTTGTAATGTTGTGATTCACCTCAGAACTGGTTGATTTGGTTCATGGCTTACAACTCACTTTATGAAATCCCTATGGAAAATAAAATGAATGGGAAATGGGAATGGGACGAGCACTGTTGTACCAAACTTAAATTTGGGTCCGTTTCTTACAACAACAAAAAACTATCATATGACTTTAGAAGATTTGTAATATTGTACACAAGTTTGGAGTACTTTTATGGTCTGTTTATGTAGATTTTTTTGTCCTTTTTGGTACTTGACAGTCTCTGGTCACTGTATGTTTTCACTGTATGGAACTAAAGTAGCATGAGCATACTTCAAAACATCTCCTTTTGTGTTCCAGAGAAGAAAATAATTTATGCTGTTTTGGAAGGCCACAAGGGTAGGCGAATGATGACAGAACTATCCCTTTCAATGTATTTTGATGTAATGGCTCCAGAGGGCATGAGAATGCTTACCTCACCGCAGCTTTGGGAATAGATCCATAGAGCAGAGAGCTCAGACCCCTGTACAGCCCCTTCACACCATGACCACGCACCGTCTGTTTCACACAGTCAGCTGTGCAAGAGGACAAAACCACAGAGAAGGTTGTGATTTCAACATTATTATCCATTTTGCAATCTACAGTGGCCCCAAAAAGTATTTGGAGACTTATAAATGTCTAATGTTGTTGCATTAGATAACAAAATATCAAAGCAAGTGTCATCTGCACTCAAATACTGCAAGAACTTCACTATTCTAAACCATTTATCCTCAATGACTTAATCAACTGGTGTCACAGTGACATTGCACAGTGGCACTGTACAGTAGATTAAGAAAGAGTCAGTCTTTTTGCATTAGCATTTGAGCTGGTGAAACATTTAAAATGCAAAACATTTGGAAACGTGGGAGGGAATTAATTATTAAAAGCATTAATTTCCTCTTCAGGTTGTTCTTACGTGGATCCCCTGCAGTTGAAATGGTAAATCATTCATGAATCCAAAAAGAGAACATGACCGGCGTGAACCCTCAGACTGTTGAAATGTGATATGGCATGTTGCAATCGCACTATTGGCTAATACACAGGGATCAACAATTAGTGCTGATAAGTGTGTTGTGAAAAAAGGCCACCATCCAAAGTTCAGCGACTGATAAACTGTAACCCTAACTTTAACGTATTATATCAGATCATGTACACTGAACTTTAAACCTGACAGTACTTTGTTTTTGCAGATGAACTGTGTCTGCACCCAGAATGATGAAACATTTTAGTAAAGCCATAAGGTGGTTTAGATTCAGTTGTTTGAGTGTCAGGAATTGACGACATACAGAGCATTTTCAATGTTTAAAAGACCAATACTCACCAATGCCTTTATATCGAGGGGGGTTTGCCTTTTCATCTAGCTGTAGCTGTGTTTTCACATACTCTGTAGGAAACGTGATGCAGATTTCAATACCTCCAGCGATCCCACCTGCAAAACAAAAACTTCATTAACCCCTTAAACTTTGGTGCATTTTTGGGCTGCCGCCTGCAATGTTTCACACTCAAATTTAAAAGCTCACCATTCACACATACTGTGGACTAATTGCAAAAAATTGGTCTAATTTTTCAGAAAGACTCCAATTATTCATAAGTAATATTGTATGTGTTTATAATCTTATGATAAACAGAACTTTTTTTGTTTTCCTAACTTTGTAAATGTAATTCTGGTTCTGTTTTCTCTACCTCACTTTGAAAAGTCTCATTTTATTCCATTAGGTGCCAGAAAACACTAGAAAAAATATTTTTTTTCTCTATCACATTCCATCACAATATACAGATTTGAAATGTAGGTGGCGCTCTAATACATTTTAGCCCTCACAAATGTGCTCGTCCATAGACATTCAGTCTAATTTTCAGTTCAACCACCACCCTTGTTGTTTTATTGAATATCTCGGCCTCTGAGTGGACTAGAAGCTCAATCTAGGTTTCATTAGAAAGATGAGATCATCCCCTTTGCGATAATATAAAACTTTAAATACAAATTTTCATCAATAGTCGAAAACTATTTTCTGATGTTTTGTTTCGCATGCTTTTCCTTCTGGATGGCACATTTTGTTCTGGACATCTAAAATATAACACTGGATTATTCAGCCAATTAAGCTCATAGACAAGTAAACATTGGCTCATTTTTTAGAAAACTGCATAAGGTAAAAGCAGATTTAAAGTTTTTAGCTATTTGGGGCTAACAGTAGCAGTTATTGGAGCATAACTGAGACGTTTGTATTTGATGACTTACAGAAATCATATTTCACCTTGTGATTCTTTTGAAAAACTTTCGAACTGTGGTATTAGGGCAACAAAATTATTTTTTTTAAATTATAACTTTTATTATTATATAAATATTTCTACCCCATTACCCCTGGGGGGGTGCTAATTTTCAACACGAATGTATTGAGGACTTTTATTGTTATTTTAAATAACATAAATGCAGAAGTGATGTTTATTTCTGAAAAGTTCAGATTCTAAGCCTTCAAATGATATCTATATATATCATATGAGGCATATATAGATATATATACCTCATATGCCTGACTTATGTATACGGAGACTTTAATGTTTTTTTGTTTTTTTGGATTTTTCCTCTTTTTCACCCAATTTGGAACGCCCAATTCCCAGTGCGCTTTTTAAGTCCTCGTGGTGGCGTAGTGACTCGCCTCAATCCGGGTGGCGGAGGACGAATCTCAGTTGCCTCCGCGTCTGAGACCATCAACCCGCGCATCTTATCACGTGGCTTGTTGAGCGCATTGCCACAGAGACAAAGCGCGTGTGGAGGCTTCACGCCATCCACCGCAGCATCTGCGCTCAACTCACCACGCGCCCCACCGAGAACAAACCACATTATAGCGACCACGAGGAGGTTACCCCATGTGACTCTACCCTCCCTAGCAACTGGGCCAATTTGGTTGCATAGGAGACCTGGCTGGAGTCACTCAGCACGCCCTGGGATTCGAACTAGCGAACTCCAGGGGTGGTAGCCAGCATCTTTACCACTGAGCTACCCAGGCCCCCCGAGACTTTAATGTTTTAAGTGTAAACTGTTTTCAGGATATAGTGCCCCCCTTTAGAGTTTAAGAGGTTTATCAGCCCTAAATTCAGTAGCAGCTCCTGACCACAGATATTTTAGTGTTGCTTGATTTAACTGCAGCGTTTGATAAATTAAAGAGAAGGGTGGGAATATCTGGGGTGGCTTTAGACTGGTTTGTTTCCTATTTGTCAAATAGGAAATTTGTAGTGTCTGTTGGAGATGATAAGTCCTCCTATTCAAGTATAAATTGTGGTGTTCCGCAAGGATCCGTGTTAGGGCCAATTTTATTTTTTCTATATACTGTATGTTGGTTCTGTGATTCGAAAACACAACATTAATTTTCACTGCTATGCAGATGACCTACAGTTACATTTGTCATTGAATCCCAATGATCTGTCTAGTTTAAATGTTCTTCAAGAGTGTATATTAGATATAAAAAAATTGGATGGCATGTAATTTTCTGCAGTTAAATTCAGATAAAACAGAGGTTGTCATAATCGGTCATGGTTTAACAATAAAATCAGATTGAGTCAGCACTTAATCAGGTGGTCCCGAATATTCAGCATGTGGTGAGAATTGTAAATTGTAAATTTCGAAAATCACGTCAGGAAGTTAGTTCAATCTTGTTTTTCAGTTAAGGAACATTTCCAAGGTGAGACAGGTTTTGAGTTTTAGGGGTACAGAGAAGCTTATTCATGCTTTTATTTTATCTCGCCTTGATTATTGTAATGCACTGCTGAACTTTAAATCAACGCACTTTAGCACGGCTACAATCAGTGCAAAATGTTGCAGTTAAACTTTTAACAAGAACAAGGTCTTTTAATTATATTACTGCAGTTTCAGCTTCTTTACAATGATTACCAATTTACTTCAGGGTTGATTTTAAGATTTTATGAATTACATACAAGGCATTACATCGGTTGGTGCCAGATAATTTAGCAGAACTATATATATATATAAATTATATATATTTTTTATTATTATTATTTTAGGGTGAAATGTGACCTGGACATCTTTAAATCTTTTAATAAGATTTTCCCAATAATGCAAAAATTATATTGGAGTCAAATAATTATATATAATATTATAGACATAATTGCATTAAATATTTTTAAATAAAAAATTCATATAATTTCATAAAATGTATTCAATTATAATTATCTCTCTAAATTGTGTATTTCTCTGCAAATAACAATTGATCGTTCCTCCTTAAATGTCTCTGTGGAGCACATCTGCAGTTGAACAGCAGGCAGTAACAGGGGGAGTGTCTCGCTTCTATTGGTTCAGTCTCCTCTGCTCGATACAGATGGGTGTGACTGTGAACTAAACATCCTGCTCTTTAATCACATTGCAACTGTGTTGACACATTTACGATTCACATTTACTATGCCATGCGTGCAGAGATGCACAAAGCTACAGGTGAACAATCAGTTGAACTTGATTCAACAAGCAGACATTGTTATACACTGCATAAAACACAGAGGTTATACACAGTTATTGCTTAGAGTTTGCTCTTTCTTAGCTCAGGAGACTCAGTGGAGCTGTGTTTCTTTCAAGTATTAACTTAAGCAAAAGTCTCCATTTACTGTCACAGTTGTCTAGGAGAAACAATTAAGATATTTAAGAGATCTCATTTGTGTTTTCCCCCTACAGGATGCACTAAAAATGCTGATCTAAAAAATTATGGATACAATGTCAAATACAATGCCAAGGAGTGTATGCTATTTATTCTTAAAACTGTCAACCAATTAAAATACTACCTTACTTTATATTGCAGCTGTGAGATTGATCATTTAAAAAGATAGCTAATTAAAATACCCTGCATACATAAACAGTTTTGTACTGCTGTTGTTGTATTAACGATAATGGAATTTAACTGAAAACTCCTCCAATTCCAAATGCTAATTTATTTTGCAGCATTAATGTACAATTTTGTTAAGTGTTTTAATGATCTTCTGCACTCGTTGATAAATCCTGGATCTAGTTGGTATGCTCTCAGGACAATTTTACAGGTTTACACAGACAACTGACAAGTTGTTATCCATCTAAATAGCAGGTCAGTCAGCAGGATATATACTTTAGGAGTGTAACATATCCAACCTGTTTGACTTGCTGGTCTCCATGAACCACAAAAAGGCCCTGAAGGGAAATCATTGAACTGATTTTTCCTGAAGAATTGTTTTCATCAATTATCAATTTTAGAACAATTTAGGACATGCATGCTCTTTAATGCATACCTGCCAACATCCGGTGGAGTCTCTTAATAAATGCTTTGAGTTTAATAATAAAATGTGTATGTGTATATCCTTTCTTATGTGCTGAGAACTTTCCTGACACATGACTTACAAAAAATTAAAAATGAATGTATATCTAATTTACGTATACATCGGTGTTGGTTTAGTATTTTTATAATATTTACTTTAAGTATTTATTTTGTTCCTTCACCTGTACTTCTTGTCTTTATGACTCCGTGTTTGTATTCATACATTGTTAGATCTGTGTAATTTTGAACATCTTATTGAACATTTAACCTATAAAAATATCCACCATTTTAGCACAATGTGTGGACTTTTCAGACAACCCCTTACCAACCGCATGAAAAATTTCCAACTTATATCCATGTTAAATTAACGATCTGGAACAATGTCGACATCACGCCATCTGACCAGCTTTATGATACAAATCGCATCCCATATTGATTCGATATGGGACACATCATTTCATATTTAAATACGGTTCGATCCCGTATTTTACGGAACGGGTGGCAACCCTACCTAGAAGTCTAATACATTCTCATGAGCAAAGTGTGGATGCAGAAAATCACGGAAATTGTGAATCGGGAGTACAGCTGGAGGAGGGGTGGAAAAACGGGAGAAACCTGGTAAAATCGGGAGTGTTGGCAGGTATGCTTTAAAGTCATATTAACATCTCTATTTTGTAAACAAGTTTTTCAATTTTTCCAAGGCAGACTTCACACAAAATGCATTGTCATATTCCATCAGCACTATTTTTTAATTGTTGGTCAATGTAAACATGTGCTAAACCGATGTCTTTGGCCATTGCGTCGTCCCACACTGTTTTTCAGCGGCTCGCACCATGAGCAGCCACATTTTAAGGCGCGGTGTCAACTTTAAAAAAAAAATTGACAATATATCAAATCATTACAGATATATAAATTATACATCATAAACAAAACATAATATTTGTAGTGAATGGAACAATAGTTTAAATAAGGAAACTTCAGTCGGAGAGAAGTTTAGTATAAGTAATAGCAAATAATACATTACAAACTCACTACCACAATGTTTAAGGAAGTAAAGAATGATTGGTCATATGTCAGCTACTAACCAGAACTTTGAAAGCACTTTCTGAATGAACGGCACACCTATTCCTGCTTAACGTCTTAGTAGACCAATATGATGCAATAAATGGCCTTGTGTGTTTCTGCGTTAACCCTGGAGGTGTGACATGTGTATGTTTTTTTACTGAGCCATTGGCTCATTCGTTTAGGCACCAGTGGGACATGTTGAGCGTGTGTACACTCTGATTATGCGTGATGTAATCAACAAATAACTGAACATACAGATAATGATATGGCATCTCACATTAAATTTCCCACCTAAAGGCAGAACAAAACCACTAAATAAACATGATTAATACATATCTATCACAATTCAATTCACTCGTAGTTGCACATTCTGCTTGTTAACCTCATATTTGCCAAGAACAACATTCAAAAAGCAGCTGCTTTCTTTGTTATTGAGTTAATTCGTATATGCCAGAAAAACAAGTCGCTTTGATCATGTCATCTACTCTATAGATTCATGCATCCAGGACATTTATCAGTGCACCGTGTAATTATTGAGACCAGGACGCGACTCATGCAGCACATCATTAGACGTGAATGGAACTATTATACGTTTCCCATTAACTCTCATTGCATTGAAACTGAACCATGTGCCCTGGCAAGACATTAATCCCACTAATTTGACTTTGAGACACTACAGAGAAGGGTGGAAAAAACTACAACTAGACATTCAAGACAAGCATGTTAACCATAGATGGGCAGATAGATAGAAATAAAATACAATTTCTGTGCGTTCGCATAGGATTTTATTTTTGATTCTTAGAGAATTCTTATTTCATCCCTTAAAAAAATTGGTTGCAAACTATAACAGAAATTCCATAATTTAAAAAATGGCATGATTCAAAATTCTGTAGATTACTTCCAGATTCGTATTTGATTCCATTAAGATTAATTGAAAATTGGGGTCTGGGTAGCTCAGCGAGTAAAGACGTTGACTACCACACCTGGTGTCGCGAGTTCGAATCCAGGGCATGCTGAGAGACTCCAGTTAGGCTTCCTAAGCAACCAAATTGGCCCAGTTGCTAGGGAGGGTAGAGTCACATGGGTGAACCTCCTCGTGGTCGCTATAATGTGGTTGTCGCTCTCTGTGGGGCGCGTGGTGAGTTGTGCGTGGATGCCGTGGAGAATAGCGTGAAGTCTCCACACACGCTACGTCTCCGTGGGAACACTCAACAAGTCACGTGATAAGTTGCGCAGATTGACAGTCTCAGACGCGGAGGCAACCGAGATTCTTCCTCGGCCACCTGGATTGAGGCGAGTCACTACGCCACCACGAGGACTTAGAGCGCATTGGGAATTGGGCATTCCAAATTAAAAAAATAAAATAAAATAAAATAAATAAATAAAAATATTAGTTGAATATTTTAATTCTACTATTATTCCTTTAGAACCCAAAAATGTAAATTATTTTTTTCATGGAACACAAAACAAGATGTTAAGCAGAGCTTTAGCGTCTGAAAGCCTCAGTCAGCATTCACTTTCATTGCATATTTTTTTCCATACAATAAGAGTGAATGATGACTGACGATTTCAAATCCCGTAAAAGTCTGCCTAATATCTCCTTTTGTGCTCCACAGAAGAAAGAAAATCATACAGGTATGGAACGACATAAGGGTGAGTAAATGATGACCGAAATTGGGGTGAACTATTCCTTTAAGGCCATTGCATTCCTTTGGAACTTGTTGACAACTACTTGTGAATTATTAATTAGAAATCATAGAAACTAAAAAGTAACCCTTTTTATGGATAACATTGATAAAGTAATATTAAATAAAACATGTGTGCACAGTGTTAAGAACACCTTTGACTGACACATTACATTCTTGTTACAGGCAGGTCATGACCTTAGAATCAAATGTGTCACACTATGTCTAAGTCCTTTTGTTACTTTGTATCATCCTGCAGGTGAATGGACACACTTATGGCAAGCCAATTTAGCTTTAAATGCTCCTAGCATTACTCCTTGTAATTGCATTTTTACTAGTAATATTTGCCTACTCGCAGAATGACGCAGACACCAACACAGAACTATAAACGCAAACCAACGTGTTGTCCACTACGTGGAGCATATGCCATAGGTTTGACACAGAAGCATAAATCAGCCTTAAGAATGTAATTACAGGGCTGCAATTAAACATAAGTGATTTGTTACATGTAAAAATGTAATTGTAAAGCTCTCTAAATGGAATTCTTACCAGTAAAATTTCAATTACAGAGCACACTAGCAAGAATTCAGTTGTAGAGCTTTGTAATTAAATGTTTTACTAGTAAAATGCAATTATTACGAGTAACGCTGGGAACATTAAAAGACAATCTGGCCTTCCATACACACCAACATTAACACCCATCACAAGCACACTGAATACTCGCCTGTGGTGACGTTGACTTACAGCCTGTAGGGGATCAATTAAGCAGTGACTGTAAATAGTGAGGATGACCGTGCAAAAACTGAGTGGCACATCAGTCAAAAATAAAACTTTCAATCGAAATATAAGCAGAAAGCTCAACTTACCCGCTAAAATGGCCTTTCCCGGGTGCGTGAGTTTGACTTGTCCGGCCGGCGCAGCGGCTGATAAACAGTGCGGTCTGTGGAAAGGACTCACAAATTTCGGATTCACTGACATTTTGATTGTTTTTAAACTGGGTCTGCAGACAAACTCAATCTGACAACACCTCCACCACAGCTGAAGTACTCTGTCTGGTGTAAATGAGGCTCATAAGTGAAGTGACAGGCGCTCTCTCTCTCTCTCTCTCTCTCTCTCTCTCTCTCTCTCTCTCTCTCTCTCTCTCTCTCTCTCTCTCGGGCAGCTGTGATCTTTTGACAGCGCAAAGTATTTTCACTCACTGTCAGAGAAAGCCTTAATGTGATTTTAAGGGGCGGGGCCTCGTGAAGTGATGTCGGGGCGCCATATTTCTGACAAACACAACAGTCCTGTTAAGGTGGAATTTAAATTGTAAAGTACTTTATATATATATATATATATATATATATATATATATATATATATATATATATATATATATATATATATATATATATAATTTTTTTTTATTTTTATTTTTACACATAATATTTCCAAACAGTAACAAAAAACCATGACAGACAAAATAATATATATATAAAAAAATCAATAATACATTTTAGTGTTCCTTTTATTTTATATATATATATATATTCCTTTTGCAATTAGAATAGAATAGAAGAACAGGGAGCCCTGCAACAGACGTCATGGCCCCCACAGAGCCCCCCTTAATTTTCTCTTAAAGGTTAATTGGCCTGAATGTGAAATGCCCCCATATAACATTACTTCAGGAAATAGGACCTCCATAAAACGTTTTAAAACTTTAACTTTCATTCTTTTTTGGAAAACATTGTAACTTTGATGCAAGATGACATATTGAATTACTATTACATGCTTTTTATTAATGTCAGTATATAATGTATAATATATAACATAATGTGTAATACATTACATATAATTTAAAATTGTTTTATTATATATTTTCATTTAATTCGGCATTATTATTATTATTATCATTAATAATAATATTATTAAAATAAAAATTTAATATTATAATTAATATTATGTACAATAATTTTAAAATAATTATTTTATAAAATATGTAAAATATGTAAAATTATATATGTTTTTAAGCAGGGCCCTATTGAAATCTGTTTTATTTTTTCCCCAAATCCTTTTTTCCTTTATTTTATTGTTTTTTTCTCCAGAATTCCATGTTTTAAAGTTTAATTTCATTTCATTATCAAAATAGTGTCTAATCAAAATTGTTTCCTTAAACTTTTAAAACTTTTAACAAGTGAAAAATAGAACAATTACTTCTCAACATACCATTGCATTTTAACAAACTTTTATTCAGCACAAAAGCACTCTTTAAACTCTTTAAAAAAATAAAAAATAATTATTATTATTATTGTAAAGGCTATGTGCCAAACTCAAGCACAATAAATAATTTTGTCTTAAACCTGCATGCATATTTTTTTTTTATTATAAAAAGCAAAAAACATGGCCACGAAGGAAAAACTGGCCAAAGTCAGAGACATGCAAAAAATGTCTGCCCCATACATGCCGCAATCCTGTTTTCTTTACAATAAAAATAATAAACGTTTCGAGTTTGACGGTACTTTTATTTTGAAATATAATCCAGGTTGTTGCCCGTGCGCATGCGCAGTATGTCTCCTTCACTTTGTCCTGTAACAGCTGTTGGTGTCAAATCTGAAACAGGGCACGCTAAAGATTTTCATTTCATAACATAATTTTATTTCGATCTCAACAACAGTATACTCGGTATGACTTTATAATCTTATTTTCAACTTTAAACTGTGTTAAATGAATAACTGACTTAGTGGTTTTAAAGCAGCATGTGTTTGTTAATGAGAAACAGACTGCAGCTACTCTAATACTTTCATCCATAAATGCACTTTTAAATCCTCTTCTGAGTATATATATATATATATATATATATATATATATATATATATATATATATATATATATAGGTTTCTGCTGTTAAATAGCTTTTATAATGATTTTATATTAAGTTTTGCCCTGTTGTTTTTAATAAGATATTAGGCTTTCTGCATATTATTAAGTCTTTAAGCGATTTTTGTCCATTCATGGTTAGATTATCAAGCTGTAGGACACGCCCTGCTTCATGCATAAATATGTTTATCTGTGTTTTTAGCCTTTCAGGCACTTATCTGATTAACAGAAGGGGCGTGGCTTTATGATACACATGCACGCCCCCTGTATACCCACATAAAGTGTTTACCTTAGGTGTCAGTCGAGTTTGTTGTTCCACATTTTAGTGTTAATGACACTAAATGTAATGTGCATGCACGAATATGACTGAGAAATTAGTGAGATGCCTAATTAGACTGCATTTTGAGGTGTCATATGCATATTCAATTGCCAAAAATCCAGCCAAGATTTGAAACAGACTATATTTGGTGTAAAAATAGGGGTTGGATATGTGATGGAGTCTGTCTGACTGCACGAGCACAGCATGTTTTGCATATGACCAAAGCAATAATGACCCTGCTATTATTCTGGCTATTTGCTGGGATAATAAACTGTCATCATCAATCAGAACCTCCTGATTTAGACTAAAACTGGCATTGTTTAGAATGTTAAATAATGTGTTTATTGGTAAAGTTTAAAGCAAAGAAATGTTATACATTAAGTGAAAATATTTAAGAAATTAATGTGAATTTTTCACTTCAACATTTTACTCAAATTTTTGTGCTGATGATATAATTTGTAATTTTTTTTTTTTTTAATTAGAAAAATATGCAATCAAATAATTTTCAGTAGTTGCCTCAGACTTAAAGACTCCACTGTACAGTATATTACTAAGCAAGGAAATTAAACTGGTTTGGTTTCTGTTAATGTTGCAGTCTTGTGGGTTTGATCTATCTGTGGTCATATCCCCTCTTTCTTTTTAAATGTTTGTAGTGTAATGAAGACACAGCGATAACATGCTATTTTGGCATATACACAATTATTGAGCAAAGGAAAACCATCAGCATATCGGTAATAAGCATTATGAAAAATTGATGGTTTATTTATTAATTAGTTACACACTGCACAATCCAGAAATAATAAGAGCCACGGTATTAAGAAGGGTTGGCACTCCTAAGAACATGTAATATTACATTTTTATTCTGTCTTAATGCAGGAAAAAACGTCATAAATGGACGTGACAGTTGTGGAAACAGCACATACCTATAGGCTACATGATGAGGGAAACCATTCAAAATGCTTTGAAACCAGCAGACTTTGACTTCTGAGATATTGGTATGATATCCATTAATGCTGCATGATTGATTGAATGAAGATTGAAATCACAATATGGCCTTGTGTGATTACTAAACCTTAAAAGGCTGCGTTTTAAATTGCAAAAACAAAAGGGCAAAAATGTTTTAGAAGTACAAAATAACCTTTTTTCATATCAATCTTCATGTTTTCATATTTAGTCATTTTTTGTGTCTCTTTTATCTTTTTATCTTCTATTTATCTTTAATTGTGGCTCTCTATTTTTATTTATTTATCTCCTTTTCTCCCAATTTGGAATGCCCAATTTCCACTACTTACTAGGTCCTTGTGGTGGCACGGTTACTCGCCTCAATCCAGGTGGCGGAGGACAAGTCTCAGTTGCCTCCGCTTCTGAGACCGTCAGTCCGCGCATCTTATCACGTGACTCATTGTGCATGACACCGTGGAGACTCGCAGCATGTGGAGGCTCATGCTGCTCTCCGCGATCCACTCACAACTTACCACACGCCCCATTGAGAGCGAGAACCACTAATTGCGACCACGAGGAGGTTACCCCGTGTGACTCTACCCTCCCTAGCAACCGGGCCAATTTGGTTGTTTAGGAGACCTGGCTGGAACATTGTGGCTCTCTTTAAAATTTTGGCTTGTCACGTGTTCAACAGATCCAGTGTTCAATGGAAATTATTTATTGTTAGAACAGTAAAAAAGCTTTTGTACCTCTTTGTAAAGTTTTTAAGCATTCCTAAGTAAAACAATGATCTGATGACAAAATAAGGTATCGGCCAAAAATGTTCCTATCGGTGCATCCCTAACAAAAATAAACTGATTTGTCCTTTCTTTTCTGTGTCAGGCACGATGGCAGTTCCTCCAGCTTACTCCGATCTGGGCAAAGCAGCCAAAGACATTTTCAGCAAGGGTTACGGTGAGAACTGTGAATCATTACAGAAAAAGAGGTTTGAGTTTTGGAAAACAACTGCATTCTACCGCAATTCCCATCATGTCTTTAACTTTTTTTCCTGGAAGGTTTTGGAATTATTAAATTGGACCTCAAGACTAAATCTCAGAATGGAGTGGTGAGTAAATTACCATTTAATTAATAGCTTTACACACGAAAACATGTCTGGGTCACGTTTCTCACTAAAATCGAAAGAGAAATAGCAAGAAATTATATTTTGCATGAAATTGAAGGCCATTTGTGGCAATGTGACATTATTTTTTATGACAATTAAGCATATTTTTCTCTAAACTCTTATTACTGTAATGCATTCCCATTATTCTAATAATTCTTAATGATGATTTTCATTAGATTCTTATTAATGTACATTATACTGATTGTAATAAGAATAATTTAAGGGCAGTGAAACAAATACTACCATGATGTGTTTAATTTAATTTATTTAATGTGCATTATAGTACTAAATCCTTCTCATACATTGCCTTTATATCTGCTTGTACAGATATTTGTGTGAACGGCTTGTGTGTGTTTACGTATATGTAAATGTAGTTTTTATCTCCTTATTGCAACTTCTTGGGAAATGCATTTACTGTAGATGGAAAATCATTGTGTTTGTTTATCTGTGGGCAGTTTTACTGTGAAGTCCCACACATCTCTGTGGTCACCATCACACATCATTTACCATAAAGGGAAGATTGCTTGAACGTTTGTCTTGTTATCAGTTATTTGTCCATAACTATTTTCAGGTCGTGCGTGAATTCGAATTTTGAAGTCTAATCCCATCAGCTCATTGGTTGCTGTGTTTCTGTGTCGTGTTTATAAGAAACCAAATTCTTTCACATCACACAGCATCTGCCGTACAGTCACGTCACCTGCCATGTGGTCATTATATTTCAGCATATGTCTACAGTTTTTATGTTGAATTATTAATTTCTTTTATTTTTTAACTTTTTATGGGTTGTTTTTAGGTATGCACTGATATAGGAATTTTGGCTGGTACTGATAGTCGAACATTATTTTTATGTTATGGCGTAGAGGTCGACCGATGGAGAATTTTGACGATACCGATAACTAAGGTTGTGAAAAGGCCAGATAATGATTAATCG